>NC_060237.1:18760260-19060260 GCF_021155775.2 Neodiprion pinetum
CGCTCCGTGGTTCCTCGTTCATGTTTACAATAAATTATTTCAATTCGTTTTTCGCGCAAGCCCAAATTCAGTAGCTGTCGGTGCGCTAATAAAATTTCTCGACTTCCAGGATAAGCGCTCCGTGGTTCCTCGTTCATGTTTACAACAAATTATTTCAATTCGTTTTTCGCGCAAGCCCAAATTCAGTAGCTGTCGGTGCGCTAATAAAATTTCTCGACTTCCAGGATAAGCGCTCCGTGGTTCCTCGTTCATGTTTACAATAAATTATTTCAATTCGTTTTTTCGCGCAAGCCCAAATTCAGTAGCTGTCGGTGCGCTAATAAAATTTCTCGACTTCCAGGATAAGCGCTCCGTGGTTCCTCGTTCATGTTTACAATAAATCATTTCAATTCGTTTTTCGCGCAATCCCAAATTCAGCAGCTGTCCGTGCGCTAATAAAATTTCTCGACTTCCAGGATAAGCGCTCCGTGGTTCCTCGTTCATGTTTACAATAAATTATTTCAATTCGTTTTTCGCGCAAGCCCAAATTCAGTAGCTGTCGGTGCGCTATTAAAATTTCTATAACGTTACAATCTTCTCATAATCTTTTTGGTAAAATATGTCGATAAAAAAATTATATCAAACCTTACACATTATTTTTGATTTGTTCTCACGCTGAAAATGTTTATTAGTATTCGAGGCATAACTCGAGGTGGTTGGCGGTTTCCGTTGGAGGTAGTTAGGGGTGGTTGCGGGTAATCTCGGTGATTCAGGAGGAGGGGGACGAGGATTTGTGCTCGGTGAGTAAAACACTTTCATAATATTTCATGGCAATTGTAATTATATTTTATCTGAAATATTTCAAACTTGTCACGTTTACAATAAATTATTTGAATTCATCTTCCGTGCAAGCACATATTTAGTAGCTGTGAATAATCTTATACAATTTTATTATATTATTAATTAATTATTTAATCAATTACTCAATTATAATATTCCTTACACAATATTTTCGATGTGTTCTTATACTGAAAATATTTATTACTATTCAAGGTATAACCTGAGGTGGTTGAAGGTGGTCGGAGGTGGACGAGGAGGAGGACGAGGAGGACGAGGATTTGTACTGGGTGAGTGAAACACTTTTATAATATTTGATGGCAATTGTAATTATATTTCATCTGAAATATTACAAACTTGTCGCGTTTACAATAAATTATTTCAATTTATTTTTCGTGCAAGCACATATTCAGTAGCTATGAATAATCTTGTACAATTTATTATATTATTAATTAATTGATTAATTACATAAATCCTTACACAATATTTTTGATGTGTTCCTATACTAAAAATATTCGTTACTATTCCAGGTATTACCCGAGGTGGTCGGAGGTGGACGAGGAGGAGGACGAGCCTGGACGAGGAGGAGGACCAGGGTGGACGAGGAGGAGGACGAGGTGGACGAGGAGTAGGCGGGGTGGGTCGTGGGAGAGGACCTCTCCTCTCCTCAGAGGAGGGGAGGGGGAGGGGCAGGGGAAGGGGGAGAGGCGGGGCGGGGAGGGGGAAGGGACGGGAAGGGAAGGGGAGGGTGGTGGGGCGGGGGCGTGGGCGGGGGGGGCGGGCGGGGGGGGGGGGGGGGGGGGGGGGGGGGGGGGGGGGGGGGGAGGGAAGGCGGGAGGGGATGGAGGGCGGGCGCGGGGGGGGGGGTGTACTGCTCTATTAACTCTAACGGGCTCGCATCGACATCCGTCCTCCACTCTCTCCCTCCCTCCCGCTTTCCCTCCCTCCCTCCCTCCCTCCCTCCCCCCCCCCCCCCTCCCACCCGCCCTCCCTCCCTCCCCCCTCCCGCCCCCGCCCCGACACCCACCCCTTCCCTTCCCTTCCCTTCCCATCCCGTCCCCTTCCCCCCTCCCCCGCCCACCGCTCCCCGTTCCCTGCCCCTCCCTCTCCCCTCCTCTGAGGAGAGGAGAGGTCCTCTCCCACGACCCACTCCGCCTCCTCCTTGTCCACCTCGTCCTCCTCCTCGTCCACCTGGTCCTCCTCCTCGTCCACCTCCGACCACCTCGGGTAATACCTGGAATAGTAACGAATATTTTTATTATAGGAACACATCAAAAATATTGTGTAAGGATTTATGTAATTAATCAATTAATTAATAATGTAATAAATTGTACAAGATTATTCATAGCTACTGAATATGTGCTTGCACGAAAAATGAATTGAAATAATTTATTGTAAACGCGACAAGTTTGTAATATTTCAGATGAAATATAATTACAATTGCCATCAAATATTATAAAAGTGTTTTACTCACCCAGCACAAATCCTCGTCCTCCTCGTCCTCCTCCTCGTCCACCTCCGACCACCTTCAACCACCTCAGCTTATACCTTGAGTAGTAATAAATATTTTCAGTATAAGAACACATCGAAAATATTGTGTAAGGATTAATATAATCCAGTAATTGATTAAATAAATAATTAATAATATAATAAATTGTATAAGATTATTCATAGCTACTAAATATGTGCTTGCACGAAAGATGAATTGAAATAATTTATTGTAAACGTGACAAGTTTGAAATATTTCAGATAAAATATAATTACAATTGCCATGAAATATTATAAAAGGGTTTTACTCACCGAGCACAAATCCTCGTCCCCCTCCTCCTGAATCACCGAGATTACCCGCAACCACCCCTAACTACCTCCAACGGTAACCGCCAACCACCTCGAGTTATGCCTCGAATACTAATAAACATTTTCAGCGTGAGAACAAATCAAAAATAATGTGTAAGGTTTGATATAATTTTTTTATCGACATATCTTACCAAAAAGATTATGAGACGATTGTAAAGTTACAGAAATTTCATCAGCGCACCGACAGGTAACGAATTTGGGGTTGCGCGAAAAACGAATTGAAATAATTTATTGTATACATGAACGAGGAACCACGGAGCGCTTATCCTGGAAGTCGAGAAATTTTATTAGCGCACGGACAGCTGCTGAATTTGGGATTGCGCGAAAAACGAATTGAAATGATTTATTGTATACATGAACCAGGAACCACGGAGCGCTTATTCTGGAAGTCGAGAAATTTTATTAGCGCACGGACAGCTGCTGAATTTGGGCTTGCGCGAAAAACGAATTGAAATAATTTATTGTAAACATGAACGAGGAACCACGGAGCGCTTATCCTGGAAGTCGAGAAATTTTATTAGCGCACGGACAGCTGCTGAATTTGGGATTGCGCGAAAAACAAATTGAAATAATTTATTGTAAACATGAATGAGGAACCACGGAGCGCTTATCCTGGAGATCGAGAAATTTTATTAGCGCACCGACAGCTACAGAATTTGGGTTTGCGCGAAAAACGAATTGAAATAATTTATTGTATACATGAACGAGGAACCACGGAGCGCTTATCCTGGAAGTCGAGAAATTTTATTAGCGCACGGACAGCTGCTGAATTTGGGCTTGCGCGAAAAACGAATTGAAATAATTTATAGTAAACATGAACGAGGAACCACGGAGCGCTTATCCTGGAAGTCGAGAAATTTTATTAGCGCACCGACAGCTACTGAATTTGGGCTTGCGCGAAAAACGAATTGAAATAATTTATTGTAAACATGAACGAGGAACCACGGAGCGCTTATCCTGGAGATCGAGAAATTTTATTAGCGCACCGACAGCTACAGAATTTGGGTTTGCGCGAAAAACGAATTGAAATAATTTATTGTAAACATGAACGGGGAACCACGGAGCGCTTATCCTGGAAGTCGAGTTTCACCGCGTAGCGGACCCGAAGCGCGGGATCCGGGAGGTTGAGAACCCGGTACTCGAAATTTGTGGAGCGCGACTGTCAACCGTCCGCTCTACTGCGCGGTTGTTACCAGACTGAGGAACTCGGCTAGCCGATTTTAGATTGGTGACGTCACTTTCCGAACATCCGAAAATTCAAACTTTGGTTTCGAACTGTAATACTAGGTATGATGATGTATGATGTACGATGTATGATGTATGCTGTATGATGATATGATATGATGTGTAATGCTTTTAGTTTTCACGTTTCATGCAAGAAATACACACTTCATCTCTCCTGCCGATTCCAGACTCAAGCGGCCAGGCCCTTCGATGGTCAGCCGTTGACTGAAGATATATCCTCCCGTTAACGGGTCAGCTGATAACGCTGCCGTTCTGCGACAGTTGGATGATGAAAAATTTTGCTCGTATCTTCCAAATGTGTGTTAAAATACACTCGAAGTGTTAAGAAGCTTCGTTCTTTCTCTCCCTATCACCTTTTTAGGTCTTTAAATCACTACGCAGCGTTAAATACTGTCTCATATACGAAGCATCCATTTCATCTCGTTCAAAATTAGCGCATCCGTGATGTATTACAGTTACTCCGAATTTTTTTTCATCCGAATACTTTTCGAAGAATAAATTCTGGTCCCCCACCCAACGCAGATACTTTACTTGCGACCAGTTAAAACAGCGTTTCGATTCTATGCCTATGAAAATTCAAGATCGAGAGAGCAAATGAAAAGTTATTGGAATAATTATGAATACTAATGTTATGGAATACATCGAGCGCGCGTCGAATAGAATCCCATTTCGAAATGAATAATTCTTCTCTTTTCATATCATAGCTAATCCAGTAATATAGGTAAATAGGATGGTTGGAGGTGTTCGAAAATGGTAGGACATTTCATAAGTTAAAGTCGACGATGATCCGGTGCATCAATTTTATCGTTACAGATTTTCGTTTCCCATGAGGCATAGAGTATTGAACAACGATAATGCAGTCCTTAAAATTCATCATTTATCTCTGTCCGGAAAGCTAATTCGCAAGGCGTGGTATTCTAGATATGTCAAAACTAAGCTAGCGGCACGTGTTTGCATTGTTAGAAAAATACCCGTACTCTACATACACTGTTTCTAATCTTTTGCTACATTTGGTTTAATCCCCATGCTTCCACAGCACGAATAGTCGGAAATGTCTTTGATTATCCATAATAAAATAAAAGAAGTAACAAAGCTTAAGTTTATTGTTAAAGCTCTAATGAATACATCAAACTGCGGTCGAATCAATTCTTTTATTATTAGCACATGACCTCTGTATATTTGATAAATTATTCCTAAATACATTGAAACATATGTATTTATAATGAAATATCATGCAATTGGCTGTGTAAACTATAAACTATAATTTCTATCGAATAGCTGCTTTTATGTCAACAGGGCTTTGAGACTCAGTTCAGTTCGCCCTCCTCCTCGTCCACCTCCGACCACCTCCAACAATCGCCAACCACCTCGAACAACCACCGATAACCACCTCGGGTTGTACCTGGAATAGCAATAAATATTTTCAGCATAAGAACACATGAAAAACATTACGTAAGGATTCATATAATTAATTAAGTGATTGACAATATTAATAATTTCATCAGCGCATTCATAGCTACCGAATTTGTGCTTGCGCGGAAAATGAATTGAAACAATTTGTTGTAAACGTGACAAGTCTGTAATATTTTAGATGAAATATAATTACAATTGTCATCAAATATTATAAAAATATTTTACTCACCGAGCACAAATCCTCGTCCTTGTCGTCCAACTCGTTCTCCTTGTCTTCCTCGTCCTCCTCCTCGTTCACCTCCGACCACCTCCAACCACCTCCAATCACCTCGGGTTATACCTGAAATAGCAATAAATATTTTCAGTATAAGAAAACATCGAAAACAATCCGTAAGGAATAATATAATCAATTAAGTAATTAACAATATTATTAATCCCATTAGCGCATTCACAGCTACCGAATTTGTGCTCGCGCGAAAAATGAATTGAAATGATTTATTGTAAACGTAACAAGCTTCAAAAAATTTCAGATAAAATATAATTACAATAGCCATTAAATATTATAAAAATGTTTCACTCACTGAGCAGAAATCCTCGTCCTCTTCCTCCTTATCCACCACATGTCCCTGAAGTCGAGTTTCATTAGGTAGTGGACTTGGAGCGCAGAAGCTACGGAGCGCTTGTCCTGGAAGTTGAGTTTTACCAGGTAGTGGACCTTGAGCTCAGAAACTTCGGAGCACTTCTTCCTGAAATTGAGTTTCACTAGGTAGCGGACCTGGTGCGCAGAAACCACGGAGCGTTCGTCCTGGAAGTCGAGTTTCACCAGGTAGTGATCCTGGAGCGCAGGAACCACGCAGCGTTCGTCCTGGAAGTCGAGTTTTACTAGGTAGCGGACCTGGAGCGCACGAAATACTGAGCGCTTTTCCCTGAATCAAGTTTCCCCAGGTAGCATACCTGAAGCGCAGGACACACGGAGCGCTTGACCTGCAAGTCTAGTTCCTGCAGGTAGTGGGCCTGGACAGCCAGAACTACGGAGCACTTGTCCTGGAAGTCAAGTTCCTGCTGGTAGTGGACCTTGAGCGCAGAAACTACGGAGCGCTTTTCCTGGATGTCGAGTTTTACCAGGAAGCGGACCCGGAGCGCAGCATCCAGGAGGTAGAGAACCCGGCACTCGAAATCTGCGGAGCGCGATTCTCATCCGCCCGCTCTACTGCGCGGTTGTTCCCAGACTGAGGAATTCAACTAGCTGATTTTAGATCGATGACGTCAAGAGAAAAAAATTTTGGGTGACGTCACTTTCTGAACATCCGACATCCAATCTTTGGTTTCGAACTTTAATGCTACGTATGATATGATGATGTATGATGTGATGTATGTATATATGATAAGATGTATAATGATTTTAATATTCGCATTTCAGACAAGAAATACGCACTTAATCTTTCCTGCCGATTCCAGACTCAAGCGGCTAGGCCCTATGATGGTCAGCCGTTGACTAAAGATATATTCTTCAGCTAACGGGTCAGCTAATATCGCTGTCGTTCTGCGACAGTTGGATGATAAAAATTTTTGCTCGTACCTTTCAAATGTGTTCAAATACATTCGAAGTTTTAACAAGCTTCGTTCTATCTCTCCCTATCAAAAAAAAAATAAATAAAAATCGACGCCAATCACCTTTTTAGGTCTTTAAATCAGAACACTGCGTTAAATACTGTCTCAAATACGGACCATCCGTTTCATCTCGATCAAAATTAGCGCATCCGTGATGTATTACAGTTACTCTGAATTTTTCTGAATACGAACACTTTTCGAAAAACAATTCTGCTTCTCTACTGAACGTAGATACTTCATTTGCGACTAGCTCAAACAGTGTTTCGATTCTATGCCTACGAAAATTCGAGATCGAGAGAGCAAATGAAAAGTCGCTGGAATAATTATGAATAATAATATTATAGATCACACGGTGGTGCAGGGGGACGAAGAGGACGAAGGTGGTCGGAGGTATTCGGTAATGGTAGGGGGTGGTAGGATCTGTTAGGTGGCGGTTGGCGGAGTTAGGGGGCGGTCGGCGGCGCTACGAGGCGGCACGGGGTGGTACGAGGTGGACGGAGATGGTTGGTGGTGTTTGGCGTCGGTCGTAGGTGGCATAAGGTGGAAGTCTGCACCACGAGGATGCTGGAGGGGACAGGAAGTGCTAGGTTGAGGTTGGAAGTGCTCGACGGCGGTCGAGGAGGATCAAGACGACGAGTACGAAGAAGAGCGGCCCGGCGCGGGCGGCGCGGCGGATGATGATGATGGCGTCGAGGTGGCCGAGGAGGATGATGAAGGGCGGAGGTGTCAGCAGGTGGTTGGCGGCGGTTGGTGGTGCTCGGCGATTGTTGCGGCGGTCGACGGTGGACGCGGTTTCGCGTCTTCCGACGGGGATGATCAAGCTGATTGACACTTCTCAGTCGCAGTCGATAAGTAGTCTCACGTACTTACCTTGTACCGACTCAATCTCAAGCTTCCATACCGACACTACTGTGGCTGCGACGAATGTCGGTGCGAGCCCGTCGGGCAGAGTCGATAGAGCAGAATCCTCCAACGCCCGCAGGCCCACCCGGGCCTACTTGTCCGCCGAAAACTGGTCACAAAAAGTTACTCAGGGCTATCCGTCCATATATTCTCCAGCGAACGGCGCAAAGGAGATAAGATTATTGACGATAGCACCGAGAGCTAATATCGGAACGCAGCCCTCAATACAAGGTGGTGTGAATAATGGAATGGATTGTGCTACAGTATCGTACAAGGCCATATGAGTATTATTACTCAGATGAGGATCAGATCATTTATATACAAATTCATCTAGATCAGGTAAAAATGGGTTCTTACTCCCTAGTAGACCATACGTCGGTACGAGGGACCGACAGCGGATTTCACTGCTTCCCAACTTCTCTGTCGGTACAGTAAAGCGCCTCGGCCTAAGCGGTCAAAAAAGTATGGCAGATGCCCTAACCGCCCGACATTGAACTAAGTCCAGTGACGCAATAGCTGGTAAATAAGAGGGTTTTAACCTATGTTCGATCTGTCAGACCAATGTGTGTCACAGGCGGTGAATTTTTCGTGGATCGTAAGTACATTGCGTCTCCATAAATGTGTGATTACAATCTGTAAAAAGAATAGTGAACTATCAACTGACGATTAGAATTTTATGAAAAAAAAAACTTGGCCGTGAAATCGAAAAAATAATTAATCTGCGGCAACAGTGCCCTAGTACATAATCCTTCTGAGCTAGTATTGTTGATATTTGTGATTTTATTTATGATTGCGACAAACACGAGTCTTTTTTTATAGGTGTATACATCGTCAGTCGTACTGCAGCCCTTCTCAACGTCACATACAAACGTAAGTAAGTATTTCATACACACTAACAAGTCATTGCGAAAATATTATTTAGTAATTCGTTTTCTTTGTTTACGTTATTCTTCTGACGTATCATGGAGCTTTGCTCACGCACAGTGGATGAAATCCAACGGGCCATCACTCGGCAACAACAGGAAACTTATGACGATGAGGAATCGCATGGGGTAGTGGGTAATTTACAAGAGCAGGCTGCATTCGACAACGCCAAAGAAGTGAATGATCCTGACGATTCTGACTTCGTTATGCAAGATAACGCGGAAGCAGATCCCGATATAAATGAGGCAGATATGCAGAAGCGCACAGTACTAACGCCTAGAAAAAGAGCACAAGTAGATAGACAGAGTACATCTATTTGAACGCCAGCCATGACTTGGTCGAAACCAGCACCTGAACTTCGGGGCAGGCATTTCGGTGAGCAGAACTGGCTTACTTGCTATACGCAAGAAGCTCGAGGCGCCGCAAAGGATGTTTTTTCCATGATAGAAGCTTGGTCATTACTATTTATTGACGGCATGCTTGCATTGATTATAAAGCATACGAATGAATCAATACTGCGTTGGATTGTGAAAATGACGATTGAAGCGCAACAAGGTAGAGAATTCGTCAAGCATATGTATTATGATGAAACAAATATGGCAGAAATGAAAGCTTTTATTGGTCTCAATATTATGGAGGCATTTATGGAGTATTAATGACCGCCGTACATTCTTTGTGGGAGTCTGAGTCAATGTCCTTGTTCACCGCAGATATTACACTCCATATGAGCACGTAATTATCGATGAGCAGCTACTCTCTTTCCGTGGAAAATGTCCGTTTAGAATCTACATGAAGAGTGAACCTGCCAAATATGGCTTGAAGATTCTTATGATAATCGATAGTAAAACCTATTACATGTTCATCACGATACCATATGTCGGAAAAACCGTAGGTCGAGAGAGTGTCCCTTCATATCATGTCAAACTTCTAATCGAGCCGATACATGGAAGTAAGCGCAATGTTACTTGTGACAACTGGTTTATGTTAGAACCTCTAGTAGAAATAATGATTGAAGAGCCTAGTGGATCCTAAAATCCGTGATATTAGGGTGATATTCACGTAATCGCTCAAATTCCACTCAACTCATTGGTGTAGTTGTAAAATTTTTCCACCACGGTTTTACTAAAATTACCCTCGGAAAATCGACTCTGGTATCATCAAAATATCATTATTTTAATTCACTGGCGATCTCCTATTTTCCCTAACTTTATATAAATTTTTCATGTGTACGTTACGTCCGTGGACGTCGTTTACTCCCGAGCGGTGAGGAATAAACTGGTTCGACTTCGCTTTTACGTCCGGGGACAACCGGAAGTTGGGATAAGGGTTGAATAACCGTTTGGATGTTTGAGATATCAACTATATATTTGGTTGAATAATTTGTGGTATAGTTTAAACGGAGTGTGTAGTTCACAATATCGGTAAGAAAAACTATACGTGAGGTTGTTGAGTGTCGAAATAGAATTTATCGTACCAAATGTTGGAATGGTAATGAATCTGAGCTAAAGAGGAGTAGACGTAAGGTGCGCAAAATGGTGGGGAATAGAATTAGCAGAGTTGGCAAAAAGCGAGTGGCGTGAGCCAAAATGGAAATAGGAGGACGGGAATGAGATGATAAGGCTATTGTAAGGATCGTGGGAGAGTGACGAGATGAGGGAGACATGTGGCGATATGCCGGACGTAACATACAAATCTTTATGATACAATTCATACAGTATTGTTGGAATTAGTTCTTTGACTAAATTTTTTGTGTTAAAAATTTTGAATAACAGTTCTTTTTTTCTTTCGTCTTGAAACATCAGCAGTTTCTAATTAGAATAAATTGCTTTTTTCTAAGATACAATTTTTTGAAAAATTACAAATATTTTGGATATTTTATGAAAACAATTTCCGAGTGTCCGTTTTTTCTCTCCACTAAATTCCCCCTCCCCTGACCCTCCCCTTGTTGAGCACGCCAGCTGTCCAACAAAAATTTGCGATATGTATCTTTTGTAAGATCAATTTTTGCCAGCATTCATTGCGGATCGCCAAATTATTGTGCACACGGTAAGTTCTCGGGCCACTTCTCCGGGCGGAGTTACAGCAAAAATCCGCGTCTCAGTGCAAAAAAAAAAAAAAAAACATAACAAAACAATAACTCGTATTACGGTGTCGATGACACATTAAAAGCGTGTCATAAAATTAAAGCTTTTATCGGAAAATTCTACTTGCAACTTGAGTGGCTAACGAAACTGTTTAGGATTACCGGTAAAGTTTGCACTGCGATAAATCGCGCCAACGTTAATCTTTATTGTGCAGGTAATGATATAACCATTAGCGAACTGAGCGTCGGTGATATTAATTATAAATTATTCCCGTTTTACACACCGCGTGTACTGAAAATTTACACTCGTAGTTTGGTTGACCACTAAGATATACTTGTTCGTCTAAACCATAAATTAAAAAAATCATAGAAGGAATATTTAAACGCATATCTTGGATCCGTCGAATTCAACGTGATGTAATAAACAGATACGATTGGCCGTTAAAAATGCTCTACCATTCGAACAGTTTGCGTCGAATTTACGACGTGTGGTGATCTAAAATCTGCACCTTGTACTTTTTCCTCTTACAATTAGATGTAGTCACCGGATGCTTACGCAAGGGTCGTTTTCTTCGTACCAACTTCTTTCCCAGAGACTTTTTTCTTCGGGATCTCGAAACGCCTCTGGGTCTCCACAAACGTCCTTCTCGACGGTCCACAGTTCTCCTGTTTCTTACCTTATTAGCGGTAGAGATGCTTGACCTGAAAACTTCGAGGCTGAATAACAAGAAGGTGAAATAAATGGAATGTACACGGGGTTTAATCCCATCTAGATCGTATTAATTTTGATATATAGGTATAATATGCAGAATACCACGATTGTTCACCTTTACAAAGCCCCTTCGCTTGCAAAATAATAATCAGCGGAAAGCCCAGGGGATGTAATACAGACTTCGCCTGTATAAGAAAAAAAGAAGTTTTTCCACATTTTGTTAACAGCATTTACGGTTGAGAATCTGTGAGCAACGCATTACCATTGTAAATTTTTTTTATGAAACTAAAAACGAACAGTGCAGAATAAATAACATGATATGTTTAAATATATTATATATTTCGTCATAATATCGATCGATCAGATACAATAA
Source organism: Neodiprion pinetum (assembly GCF_021155775.2). Classification (NCBI taxonomy): domain Eukaryota; kingdom Metazoa; phylum Arthropoda; class Insecta; order Hymenoptera; family Diprionidae; genus Neodiprion; species Neodiprion pinetum. The sequence continues at coordinate 18,772,198 of NC_060237.1, forward strand.
TACATTTTTGGACCTGTATAATTAGGTAAACATACAGAGGTATACAACGCAATCAATTGGACATAATTGCATTATACATTATAAATACTAATAATAAACGTCATAGTTTGTTCTGAAGACTTTCGGTTAGTTGAATACAGTGTTTATTTTATTTGTTTATTTTTCGGAGATGAGAATTAGGTACGTAAGATAATTTACCGATAACTTTAAGCGCGAATACCTCAAGCTGCTGTTACACGTATGAAATTACAAGTGTAGAGAGGTGAGTCCTTCGGGTCTTTGGAATGTTCAACGCGTTTATAATTGACGCACCTCCGCTACAATCTTTCTTTCCAATTCTTTTAAATACATGTACTGGAAGATCACGCGTTACGAAAATCGCACGTACAATGTTTGTAGGAATCGCATACAACGTCTCTCTCGCTCTCTCTTGCCTTCTCTTAATTCTTCTCTCTTCCTCCCTCAGTATTTCGGCGTGTGCATGTGTGCAGTAACAGCTTTAATACGATGCTCATCAATGATAACTCGAAGATAACGCGATAGCGACGTTAGAAGTGAGGATGAAAGTATCTTGCTTTTTGATTTGTGCGAGAGAAGAAAATAAAAAATACATACCTACATGTATGTGTGTATAAATAAAAGATTGCTTCAAGAGATAAATTCGGTAAAAACGTAACATCTTCACTACGGTGACAACACTTGTGAACTAAAAACTTGAAACTGGCGAGAAAGTAGTCGAAAAAACAGTTGTAGTTGTAATTAATTATAACTCGGAAAGTTCGAATTGTTGCGTATTTTTAAAAATCGGGATTTTCCATAATCATTATACCGAATCAAAGGTAAAATCAATTTGTCGCTGGTATCGAGTATCGCAGTTGAATCGTGTTACAGGTCTGAAATTAAACGTGTAGTAAGAATGGATATAACCTGGACTATCTAATTTTATGGGTATAATGTATACACATAAACATCCAATATACATAATTTTCAATATAAAAGCTGGAGGATAAACGTTGGATGCGGAGAGTTGGAATAATTACGACTTGACACAAATCAGCGGGTTGTTATTTTAACTCATAAATCAATATATCCGACAAACAAAACAGTAAAACCTGTCAAAATTAATCGAATAGCCAGATCGTTGACTTACTGCATCCTATATCTTCGAACTGTCATTCTTTACTACATTTCTTCAGTTACTGCAGAAGCGAAGATACCGCAGGCCTTAGATTTTTTAAGAATTTTCACCGTGAAATGGGGGATATTTTATGCCTATTACTGAAAATCAGCGTGGCCAGTATGACAGTCACAGTTTTGGTCCTAGATTAAATATATATAAATTATACATATGTATATGTATATTTTTTTTTTTTTATTTTTTTTTTTTCATGGAAATTGACATGTTAACCGGGATGCGCTTGCTAAGAACATCGTTTACATTTATTATATAACTTACTTTTATATACATATTATTATATAACTCGATCATTGGATATATTTATAATTGGCGGGTTATACAAATGTACTTTTGTTGTTTGAGAAGAATAATTAAACGAGTAAATAAATAAATAAATAAATAAATAAGACGGGGAAAAATGTAGGTGATGGCAACAAACACGTCGAATGAGGATAATCGATATTTTCTTTACATACCTATATAATATATCTACGCACATTGTTATCTAGGGATGAAATTATTTGGTGCATTGGGTGAAACGTGAAAGAAAAACAAATAAAATAAAACGCAAATAAACAATAAATCGTAAGCAATTTTTTGAGAATAATTACTGTTCCTCTCACTCGCTTGCGTCGCATCTGCAGGTATTATTTTACGCCCGTGTACAAGCTCTAATTCTCCCACGGTAAAACGGGGGGTGTACAATTTCAAATTTTACCCTGGATCCCATTTACGTGAATAATTCAACGTGAACGAATCCGGGCGAACACCGAACACCGAATACTGTTTATATTATTATTCGTGATTCATTTCAACGCCGCGGCATAACAACGGGTATATTATAACTCCTGCAGCGCGATCGAGTTTCGTTTCCTCGAGCTTGCAAATCATTTTTTCGCGAGATGTTCGCAAGTCGTTATCGCGTTGTAAGGAATCCTCGCCTGGTGATCATGACCATTCGAGAATTTATTATACCTTGAATTACGAGGAGTCGAATAAGAACCGAAATATGATTCGTTTCGTTTTCTGTTCTGATATATGTTCATACTTATACTCGTATGCTTGACAACAGTTACACCTGCCCCTTAAAATTCATACCTCGACTGCACATCGATATTTAACGAGCTGTAAAAATCTTCCTTCCGCAGGAATTTGAGAACGAAATGTGAGCGAAAGTCAAAACGGAAAGTAAGAACAAAAATCGATTCTTTTATCGTAAGTGGTTATATCCTGTGATACATTTTCAGTTCTATGCTTCGAACGGCGTATTTAACGTAAGATTTCTTTGTGCTTTTTCCGGCTGCTGCTGCCGCTGCTGCATTTCCAGTCGAAGTAGCACGAAAATTTTCCATGTCCTAAAACGCAATTCGCGTTCGTATAATTTCAGCTAGGAATTACCCTTGTCATTTTTCGCCTTGTCAAATCCATCGATCAGCGTCTCGATGATGAATTTAATCGTCAGCTTGTATATGTTCTCCACGTTTTCCGTGTATCGGTCCTCCAGGGTTCTTCTAACTGCCTCTAAAAACGGTGCCTCGATTTTCTGCAACAAAGTCACACCATTCTTCAAATTTAACACATGTCGCAATAATTATACGGAGTTACAATATACGCGAAGAACGATGAAACGAGAGCTCGTATTGTATCATATTTTTTTTTTCTATCACCAGGAAAAATCATTATCATGCGAATAAAGGTGTAGGATTTCCGAAATTCGTGTTATATATTCTATCCATCGTCGGAGATAATTGACGACAGTAACAGTACCCACTTCGAATTGAATAGATGATCACATTTCAGCCAAATATAGACTGGCTTGTACAACGTGTTTGTTAATTCCAAGTCGAACGTTGGTCTGACAATGGAATTTTGTAAATCCTTGCAAGAGTTGCAAATTAGAGTGAAAAAATTCTGTTTCAAGAATTGTGAAAAAGTATCGTAAACAAGTATTTTGTCCGTTTGTACAGCGGTGGCTTCTTTTTCGAAAACAGTAGCACTTAAAATCGGTAAAGATATATATATTTTTTTTATTTATATATTCTGTTCGGTGAGGAATACTGGGGCAATTTTTTCCCTCCTGCTGTGTATTCATCCCGCCGTAAAGATGACCCTTTTTCCGCTCAAACCTGAAACCGAGAGCCGGGAAACGCGTCCCTGCAGTACACTGAAATATCTATTTCCATTTCGGTAAAGAGAGAAAGAGAGCAAGATAGAGTTTTGTCGCGAGTCGAGGCGCCGGTCCAAAGCATCCGACTTGGGTCGATAAAATGCCCCTTTGACATAATATACGCGTATGTCAGCCAACAGCCGCAGGAATTTCGCATGATATCGCGTGTACCTTGCGTGTCTGCGTATAAATGACACGAAGGATAAAGCTGCGGGTGCAGGCCTCGCGTTAACGTAATTTTCCATCCGTCAACGATCGAGAAGTTGGCGTCAATGCACCGACGAAGGTTTCAAATATCGAGAGAATCGTGTATCGGAAAGGTATACAGAAAATCCGCATACCCTTAAGGACGTGCAAGATGTACAGTTGGGTGGAAAAAGCGTGTTGGAAGAAAAATGTTATCTTTCAATTCGTGTATAAATTCGTAAAAAATTCTCCGTATATGGTTTGAGTTAGACTTAGGGAAATAATACGGTATTTACTGCTAAATCACATGTTGAAGTCAACTGTAAATTATGTCTATTCTACATATCTGATTTTTCTCATACCAATTTACGAGCTGAGGGAAAAATTCGACCGAGCTGATTAGTCGTGTATTCATTTTATTTACGATATCGGCCACCTAAATTGGACAAATTATGTCGATTCTTCGGTAAAAAATAGTAGAATAATTTGATTTCTCTGACGTTGTTAATAGCACAGTGCTTAGAGTTCAGTTCCCATGTTTAAACATGTATAATATTTCTGGATCACTGGAACTTTTCTAATTATATTTGATTTGATGGTATTTAGTTACACTTGTTAAGGGGATATATAAAATGAAATGGCTAAAGACGCGGGTGAAGTTCAGGAATTCATATCCCCGCTATCAATCATTTAATAATTTCATTGGTGTTTGTTTTATTCAGTCTCCAAATTAGAAGTGAATTGGTTGAACCGTTTCGTGATATCACGAGCAAAACGGAACAGATCACCTAACAAGATGGTCGACGTTACTGTCATTAACAATGGTTCTTATCAATTGATTTTAATGAAGAAGATATGTAAATTATTTGAATAAAAAAAAAATCCCATTCTAATCGAATCATTGATCGTCGAGATATAAGTTTTTAACGTACCTCTACTCTTCCCCTCGAACCTTGTTCAGTCATGTTTTTGTTTCGACACATTTTTGAGTAGACTGTACGTCGCATGCATCCTTAGGAAGAGAATTGAAGCCACTGCGCCATAATTTCCTACCTGTCAAGTATATGTGTAGCCTGTATCGCGAAAACCGTGTGTAGATATATTGTGGCTACGTCGACGTGGCTTTTCGCACGGTTATGTATAATATACTGTTTTGCGAGAGTGCAGCGAGGCACTTGGGAAATGAAAACATGGAACTATTGCGACAGCAGATCGAAGAACATCGTACTCGAATCACGTTTTTGCACGTCAAAAACAACCGCGACCTCTCGAGGAAACGTTCCATTGTTTCCGGTATCTTGATTTATGCGAATTATCATTTGTGTTAAACGAAACCGCGGTTTTCACAGAATTTTCAGAAAAATTATCGGTTAATGTGAAAGTATACGCGAAGCAATTGCATTTTCGCATCACAGGCTGTAGATCGAAAAATTAGAGTATCGCAATTTTTCAATTTCTTCCTATCTAAATTTGAATTCCTTTTTTTCAACCTTCATGATTGAAAAATGATGGTCTTTCACGTGCTTAAGCTTTCATTAAATGTCTAGAGCAATTTACAAAATGGAGAATATTTCACGTGAGTCGATAATTAGGATTGGTTTAAAAAAAAAAAAGTTGAGAACTGTCCGAGTTAGTTTGCAAGTTTTATTTTTGAGGGGATTTAGCTCTGATTGTTAAACATTCACAAAGTCAATTTTATTTAAAAAAATGAACGACATAACGTTATAAAACCCATGGTAAGACTGACAATATTTTGAATTACGTCGACGAGAATTTTTTATCCAATACAAGTGTTCTAACGGTCGCGCGTAACAACGTCTTGGACGCTAATACCAACAGGGACTAACAACCTGCGTCGTTCACATTCAAACTAGAAATTATTAAATAGAGAAAAATCATTATACACGCGCGTTAAACTCTTTCACAAGCTCACATAATAATTTATGCAGGACGGCCAGCGCCACACAGTATCTTGAAAGTCATTCGAATCGAAAGCTTCTAGAATTAAATTTACATGGTAATCGTGCGGGGAGAATCGTCGACGATTACGTTTTTTCCATATTTGGCACACAGCCACTATCCCTACGACTGGCATTGTTTTTCGAATTAATTATCCGCTCGTATCGAACGAACTTCAACGTCACACATTCAAGACGAAACGCCTCGAAAATCCCAGGCAAACAACTTTCATACAAGTCCAGTGAGTCGTTTAATTATGACGAGCTTTTTACCGATTCATCAAACTCTGCAACCCTTCGAGCTCCTCGTACAACCTTTCAAGCCATCCACGCCAGAGGTTTTACCGATAATTGTAATATCTGGCTATGCCAAAATCGACGAGTCGAAGACGGCACATGCCGTCAACGTAATCAAGGGATCTGTATTTGACGGATGTGTCAGGGGAATGCGAATGACATTGTTAATATTTTAGGCGGATCGACAGAGCTGCGTGACGCGTTGCAGTTACGTCGTAACTACGGAAGCAGTATTTTTTCCTGCAGGAAAATTATAGTCTCTTACTTTGCCTCCTTTAATCGATTGAATAGGGCCCGTTCCAAACCCCAGCAAAGCCGTGGGGTGGTGATTAGGAAAACTCTTCGATATTCACCATTCCGTATACCCGGCTTTGATTAGATGAATGCGATGCCAGAATCGGGCACGTGAATCTGCTGCTTGAATACTTCGGCGAAAGTGTAATTTACCTCGAGTTTGGCCCTGAGCTTTTCGATATGTTTATAGCTGCGTATTACATATACGTGACCCCGAGGTGAAAATCGCGAAGGAAACGCCTATATACGTGGCTTTGTCAAGGCAATCACTCAATTTCCGGTTTCGATAGGCTGGAGCATTTTTTAAACCGTTGGAAACAAGGTTGCTCGAAACTCACAGAGTTCTTTCGCCAAAAAGTTTTTCTAGTGTATTGAGCTTGAAAGTTTTTTAAAAAAAGCTTTTTCTCGTTTTTTGTCAGGGAGTAATACTTGCATATTCCGTTCTCGAGTTGTTATAATTTGTGAAACAAGGTTGAAAATTCAGGTAAAATTGAAGGAAAACTTGTAGGAAACACAAGTGTTTAATTCCGGGTAATTTTCGGTCATTCTTCACCTATGAACTGAGAAAATATAATTCTTCGTTCTGAAACAACTTTTTTCTTGTACCCAAAAACAGATATTTATTTGTCCCAAACACAATCCGTTTTCTCCGCGTGTAAGTCATGAAAATTTTTCTACAACTGGGTACGGCGGAATCTATTGGAAGAAAATGACTAATAAAAAAAAAAATCCAAACAGCCAACGTTCTTTGGCGCAACGTTTGAAACTTCTTTAATCTCAAAGTTCATAATATCGTGAATCTCAGTACACGTTTTGAGGTTTTCTGAAGACAGGTAAATTCACTTTCATAATGTTAGAAAACAAGTCCAGTGAGTAGCTTTTTTACTTCGGGTATTAAAGTAATGCCCCGCCAATTGGAAAGAATGGTTGAATTCGCTTAATTCCAGACCGAATAATCACGAGAGAATCAACGCGTTGTGACTAATGAGACACCGCGTCCTGGCTCTCGGTGTCTTCACGTATGACGAGCAACTATAACGATGTGCCGTACAACTGATGAACGGTCTATTCTTTACCGCCGTCACTGTTTGGCACGAAACAGTGAGCGTGGAGCACGGAATCAAAGAATGCAGCTTATGGCGAGGTGAATGAAACAACGTACTTACCCAAAAGTACTCGCGATCGAAGCCGGGTATCTTCGTGTGCGAGGCTCCGACTTGGTGAAGGTAGGTGAGGAACACGTCCATGTCGTCCAGCCCCTTGATGCCTTCATCGAGGGTCGACATGACGGTCGTCGCGTGCTCGGCGAGTTCCATGCTCGTCGTTTGTTGTTCCTTGGTCTTGAGGTCCCGGAACTTGGTGAACATGTTCAAGAGCTCGGCGTTCTCCTCGAAGAGCCTGAAACCGTCAATGTTTGCAATTTTGACATACTGGAACGAAACGTGACCTCGTTCTACCCGGGCTTATGAGAATTTTACCGCGTGAGTGGGCGCTAACCTCATGTTATTCAAATGAACTTCATCCGAAGCGCTCTAACGCGCTCCCAAATGGGACCATCAAGACGAAATCAACATTTTGCCAGCTCGCTCTGGGCGCCCTTGAATTTTAGGGGAACTGTTTACTACCTTAGCGTACGAACGCCGTCTTTTGCCACTTGAAAAATTGCTCGCCCGACCCAACTGCGTCTTTTTTAAATTCAACGATTCGCGACTCTGCCATGAATTTTCCTTTTAGGTACTCCTGGGAAAATCGGCTTTAATACTGATATTCAGGCAAGCCACCACGGTTTTATGCTGTCGGCTATAACTTGTAAGTCGCAAAGTTTTCGTGTGTTTTTTAACGTCGATGGAAAGGTAGCGAAAAACTCGCATGTGCTGACACAACTGACAGGTATCAACGATTTTGTACAACATCAAAATAGTAACGGATATTTCGGTTGCCTAGTCAGTAACGAATGAATTTTGATTATTGTCGGTGAGAATATCGGTTGATTTTATTTTCAACTGTATTTTACGACCAAGTGTTAATTGACATTATAACCATGGTAACTCTCTTCGAATGATGTTCTAGCAGTCGGATCAACATTTAATGTTATTGATTTCAAATGGTGGAATTTCGCGGGCTACAAACTATCAAAATGTTGTAACAGTTGGAATGGAGAAACGATTAGTTAATACAAGACCAAAATGTTGAACTCCGCTAATTATACACCTCTACAAAATGCTGTTTGTCGAGGCAATTAACAAGACGCGCGGATGTTGCATTATCATAAAATGTCGCAGCGACTTTGCAGGCTGTCGGGAAAATGTCAGAATTATCATATTTTTCGGCAACACTGATATATGTGGATGATAATTTCAACGTAGCTTCTGGTTTGCCTGTCGCTTCGTTTTAGTCACTCGACACCCTTAAACCAGGCGTTCCAAACGACCAACGGGGGAAAAAGTTTCGGCTCCGTTTTTTTGCCAGGAAGAAAGTAACCGTCGAATTCCTCCTCCTCGGCCGAACCATTTCTCAAACGAAAAATGGAACAAGTGACAAGGCCTGGCACCTGAGCCTTTGAAGCCGAGTCCACGTCTTTGTCTCGTTTCGGGTTCGAGCTGACTTTTGTACCCGTTGAATTCAATCCCGAGAGACAATCGCAACTGGAGTAATCCCTCGGTCCTGCTGATTCCTTCAGAGACCAGCTGCCGAAGAGCGAGCAACAAAGACGGAGGAACGAGCAGCAAAGAGCCGCTTTTGCAGTTCGGTTTGTAGCACGGTAAGCCCTTCAAATATCGCGTCCTCTGTTCTTCACGAAAGCGACAAACACTCAGCTCACCCTGTCTAATCCACGAGGCTTCCTAACTTTTATATTACTGCGAGTCTCATAGGGATTTTAGAAATAATTCACCTTGCAAACCTTTTACTTTACAAAACACTTTACTCGGAAGCAACTCGCTGACCGATCCTCTAATCGGCTCGAGAGCACTTCGCTATTTCGTTGCTGCAGGTCTAATTAAAACTTGAATGAATTCTCGCTACAGTACAGAAGCTGAAATTTTTATCCCGTTCAAAACTTCTATTCCTTGTGGCGTTGCAACGTATCAACATGTACATCGGAGAACACCGTGTAAGAAAAATCTGCCGATGTAAAAATTATTCTTCACTAGTTCACGTTCGACGATCTTGGCACTACATTTTTCACATTGTGAAAGCAACTCTTGCGACTGATTTGTAAGCACACCTATCCGACGACTTGGATGTTTATCCCGGCACTTCTTCGCTGTTCAATTTTCATAGTTTTGGGCAAAGGGTGGATGGGGTGCTGGTTGGTAAGGCATAATGATGGCAGTTCGACTCCCTTGAAAGGAGCGAGAAGACTGTGACAGTCGAGTAAGCACAAAATCGGTGCAGTTGATGCACGGTGGTTCGGAACAGAGACGTTTGAGGGAATTTGGCGAGGCTCTGGATGCCCGATGAAGCGAGAGGAACTGAGGAGGAGAAAAAATATGAGCGTTAAAAAGCGTCGGCTTTACAACCTTGTCCCAAGCGACACGGTACCTGGGAGGAATTGCAAAACATAATTGAGTGATGTACGAGCAGTCGCGAGTGATACATCACGTAAAATACAGATAACACAGCCGGGTCCGTAATCAATTCCCAACCCTCGCTATCGTCGCGTTCCCTTAACGTCCCTTTCAACCCTCTCGGTGCCCCTTTCGCCATCCCTTTGTCAGCGACGGAGAATCGATTTTGACACTGATACGAAGTCACGAACGAGAGCGAACGGGTCTCCGACTCCGCAGGGTTGGAGATAAAAAGTCGAAAAAGGCATATCATGACGTACAGAGCGATACACGTACCGCCAATTTGTCATATACGTGAAACCTTGAGAATGCCAAGGGTTTGACCCAGAAGGTTTGGGGAATTTGTTGCTTGACAAAAATTTTCTGTCACAGTTGTTCCCTCCTGTTTTCTTCCGCGTTCTACCCTCCCGCGGGAGAAATGACCTGATTTTTTTTCTTCTTTAGGGTGCGTACAAGTTTTCAGTATTTCCGAATATGTTACGTAAGTATGTGCGGTGAGTTTTTCTAACAACGAAACGATTCGTCGTTCGTCAAACGTCAAACTGAACTGAATTTGATGACAGTTCTAATCTTAATTATCTTGTAATTGCCATAGTTGATTACCGAATTCAATTCTTCATCAAATTATATATTTCCTAATATTTAGATTATTTTTACAAATAATTTTTGTCGCTTGAAATAGCCGTAACATGAGCTGTAACTCCGGTTGCCTGCCTCAGGCGCATGGACCGTTTCGCTGTTAGAAAAACTCACGTTGTATAAAAACATTTCGTGTCCTGAATTTTAGATAAAAGACTCGTTTTATTGGGACAAAACTTGGGTGTATCACCGATATTATCTGGATATGTACCACGAAATTTCAGGCATTCTAACAACTTCCGGTTACGAAATAACGGTTAGTTGAACTTTGATAAGACTTGTATTTCTTATGATTTCCCTTAAATCTCTATAGAATTTGTCGTATTGCGATCGTTGGTTGTATTGACTGTTTGTGTAGCTTATATCATGAGCTTTTTGTCACGGTTTCAAAAGAGTAAACACTCTACGTTAAAATAAAGGAATATTACAGTACGTATCATCGTTTTTAAAAATTTTTCTCCACCTATCGGTTTTTCTCTATTGGCAGTCATTTGATTAGTTTTTAACCGAAATGAGGCTTAAAATTCGCATCAGTTTTTACATGATATTTTTGTTTAATATAATCTCCAACAGGATATAGGAATGAATTATTCTCGCGCTGCTCATCCTGCGTTAGCTGTTTCACTTAGCGATTTTTAAATCGATGCCCATCCCGCTGTAATTAGGGAACGATGAGTGCGTACTTTCGCGATAATCTTTCAGGGGGATGGCAAACGGCAATTTTTTACCAAGCTTCGGCAAGTGTGAGAAATTCGGGTCGAGGGTGCATATATGAACGTTTTATTGAAGGCTCCTTATTTTTTTCCTATCCTTCATATACAGAAGAAATGGTGCGAGGAATCCTTTATCGACCGCAAGACGATCGCCTTCGGCTTCGTCCACCCATTATTTCGTCGATGAACGAATCGTAGAATTGAATTTCTGCTCCACGTTGCCTCGAGCGATGTATTAAATTCAAAATTCCGTATGCACAGGACGCGAATCCCATCTTGTGCAGACAGTGATATACACGGTCGTTGGATCTTTTCCTGCTCTCTCTCTCTCTCTCTTTCTCTCCATTGTAAACCAATTCATCCTCCGTCTGTCTGTCTGAGTTCTATTTCTGCTTGCGATTCCTCTTTTTAAGGTATATAACACACGAATCCGAACGACTATATCTACGTACCTTATAAAAGTAAAAAATGTTCCGCACAGTGTAGTGATGTAACGATCAGAGTAATCCATTTACTGGATTCAATACCCTGTGTACTCGACTTCGTATAACAAAGTTATTTCCAATCGATAAGTTTCCAATCAATTTTAGGATGTACCGCTTTATGCATCGCTATACGCTTAACTGAATACTTTCATCGGACGAGATTTATTTTAATTGAAATATCTATCTGTCGATGTTTAGTTGGTTGAATAAAAAATTGAACTTTATTGATCAGTAGTAACAGATTTTGAACCTACGATCTGTCGTTTGATTGTTTCTAAATTTAGGGTAAATTCTAGCTGCATTGGTTACTGTGTAAAGAATATGATATTGGATATAAAATGAAAATGAGTTCTGTAGCTGTAACCAGAGAATCTACTATGTATTTCTATTCTGTTTGATTACGGTCACTTGTACTGTATTTTCTTGTAAATACGGCGATAATTTGGTGTTGGTGGGATGATAAACTGATGTTGAGGTCTTATTGGAATGAAAAAATGTAGTCAACTGTACAAACGGAACATATTTAACGTTACAATAACCGGAAAATCTAGTTTCTTGACAAACACTAAACAGTTACTTATACCACATTTACTGTTCATAATTCCAACAGTATTTATACAGCTATTCTAACGGTACGAATGTGACATTATAAAATTTTCTATCGTACCCAACTGTGACAAATGACATTTTGCTCAACGTACAAGATTTATCCGCGTTTAGACTTTACATCAAGCAAGTCGTCGAGTATTCAGAACTTCTCTCGGCTCGTCAATTTTCGTCAATCGCCGCTGAAAAGCTGGAGATCGCTTTCGATCGTCCCCGGGGATAATCATTCCCAGCACAGCGACTGGATCAAGAGCTTTGACAAACACGGTCGAGAAGCTCGAAAGAGTAGAACGAAAGCCCTCGACGCAAATAGCTCGACCGGCGGATGAAAAACGCGATACTGCGAGGGTGGAAGAATTAAGTCGCGATAAAACGGGGCAGATTTTTCAGGCATCGTTGTTCGATCGGCGAGCTTTTAGCCTCGGCTCGCTCGTCTGGCCGAAATCGAGGCGAGCATTGATTTAGGAGGTTGAGTATCATGCCTCGGCCATGGGGTGAATCCGGCTCGGTTGGTGAAATGTTGAAAACGTACCGCGGAACAAAGATGAGGGGCTGGAACGGGGGTTGCGGTAATAAAGAAAGCTGCCCTCCTCGTTATCTGCGGAGAAGGAAACCGCTAACAACTAACGATCACGCGATGTCTATTTTGAACGAGAAAAAATAGGCTGCTTCCTTCCCTATACATACGCACGTAGCACCATGCTGAGCGATAATTCGTAATCCACCCAGGGACCGGCTGATAAACTTAATATATATTAATGCGCGTTCGGTATGTTTGCGATACACGCGTGTTCATGCATGTGACGTACGTGCATACAGGTTCAACGAAATCGGGATGGACGCAGGGATAATCTGACCAATACATTACCTAATACCTTTTCGAATGGAAACGGATTAAGCTCGGAGCGTGGTTACTAAACAGCAATTGCGATACAGCTTACGTCGTTCAAGCTTGTTCGACTATGGATGTTATACGTGTATAAGGTATAAACTTCCGTTTTGGGATTTGCAACTTTTGGAAATCCCTCCTCCGCAGGTCAAAACAGGTACGTTGTCGTTTTCTTAGGGTTTTTCAGTCGATGAGAAAAACTCGTCGACAAATTATCTTCAATATTTTCACTCGATATTTACCGTTCAATATTTCCATAATACGAAATCTAGTCAAAAAATGAAATAGAAACAGAATAGAAGGGTCAGAATGTAACGGATTTTTAAGGAGCCGAAAATCTGATTCGTGGAATTTCGCGATATAAAAATGTCAAATGTAGGTAGAAAAATCAATGTATAGAAATGTGAAAGTACATACTCGTAGACAGTCGCAGTATACGTGTACAATAAATGATTTGAACGGTTTCATCTTTTGGATTTCTATACTTTATCTTTCTACATTTCGATTTTTACATTTTGAAATTATGTGGAACAGATTGAAAATTCGATGTAACGACCGTTCTGTTACATGGTCATTCTACCTTTTGACCCCCAGACGAAACTTGAAAACTGTCTCCTGAAACAACGGAAAATTGTCTTATCTGGATAACATCACGCGTATTCGCCACACGAGAATCAATGTTTTAAAACTTGCGGTATTCTTCATGGCTATAGGATAAACTCAAACAAACCAATCTATTTCGAGCATCACTGTCTGAAATCAGTTTAAATTTGGCCCAGCGTTTTTCACCGCGATCACGATCAACATCATGCCGTATAAAAAGAAGTTGACGTTACAAGCGAGGGGCCATTCGCTCAAGGAAGTCACAAATTTAACAGTTGAGAATCGAATAGTAATTAATCAAAGGAACCCGAACGACTGAAATATTTATTGGCATAACGAGGAATCAATCGATATAACTGATAACTGCGGCGAGATTTGGAAGTAAAGAAAGTCGTCGTAAGTTTCACGGTAAACGGCAAATTGCTTTAACGCATTGTCATTCTTTCGATTTCTTTCGCTTCGGGCCTTTTTCTTGTTTTCCGGTTTACCTAGTAATTTGATGTGATTTCCTGTGATTCTATCCAATCCGGAAATCGCTAAGAGTGGACTAAAACCCTCGGAAATCACTGAAATTGGGTCCTAGAGTGGAAATCACTCGTTACACTATAAATCAACGAAAATCAATATTGACGAATTGAAGCGATTACGCGATTTCATTTCCAAGTAAATTTGTCCCTCGGTTACAGGTGATCGATACAATGCATTTCAATTTGCATGTACAAAAACATTTTCCCTACTCCTAGTTTGAACGTAGTAATGAGCGTGACAGACACGAGCGTGAAATTCGGCAATTTGACCCGTGGATTGAGTGACCCAGACTCAAAAGTAGAAAGAAGTCCTCGAGAGGAATCGGAGCGTATAAGATTTGACAGATTGAGAGGAGGAAGCCCGAATCTCGACGGTTCGCCCGCAGAATCTTCGTCGTCGAGGGATCCGCGAACTTTCCCTCTCCGCCGTTTTTGCTCACTCAGCACTTTTGGGGGGAATTTACCCTCGAACTCGTTACTCCTTTGCAGCGAAGATGAGTGCCAGGGTCGCTCAGAAATCCGAACACACGGGCCGATCCGCAAACGATATGTTACGGTGCACACTAGGGCGGTTGAAAAAAAGCTCCGTCTCCTCAGGAACTACCAAAAAAACGCACTTTATCGATATTTTCAGTTTTGCATACGTATGTAATGCAGAGGGGATAAAAATAAATTGTTTTTACATCTTTGTCTGAAAAAGTGAACATGTACCATGTCCTGAAATATTTGGGGTAAAATGAAATTGGGATTATTATTTAATTGGCATAAACAATTCAGAGTACGTACAATATATATTCAGAAAACTCGAGTTCGCTGGAATATTTGTAATGATTCGATTATGATCCTATTTCCACTTCGCTCTAAAAATTTCAGGATATACTCCAAAACGTTTACCCCTTCCACAAAAACAAAAACAAAACAAAAATGTTAGATATATGGTATGGAAACAAATGGCAGATATAATTAAGATACATTCAAACTATATGTTAATTTTTTTGCCACTGTTGGACAGTTTTTGTTAAATTGTACATATGCATAATCTCTATTAATCATATAACTTATCGTTTCTTCGCATATACAGGACTAAAAATGTCGAGAAGTTGTGTTTTCTTGACAGTTCTGAACGATCTACCTTAAAATGAATTTGATATTCGGAAAGTTCAGATTTGTTTTTACAGAAAAAACAGATCAGCTCATATTTTATTTTCCGATGACAGGAAGTGCTGAAAATTTCAAGCCAAAGTTTCAATCCGAAAATGTGATTAATCAAAAATTGATCAAAGCGTTTCTCGTACGCGGTAGAGCTTAAACGCTTAAACTTGAGAGGATTTTCGTATACCTACGTTAGTGTGCACTATAACACACCTACTTTGCAACGCGATCCAAATTTCGACCCTAGAAAGCTGGGCAAAGGATGGTGGATTAGCCTATATTTCTAGAACCATACCGAAATATCTCGGGGAAGCATCGGATCGTTTGCTTTGAATTGTTACCAGCGGGTTAATTTTCGCAGCCGCCCCGGACTCGGAAAGGGTCGTCGGAGCTTAATTATCACCAGGATACTGGACGAAGATTGGAAAATTTCTGGACGTCAAATTAACCCGCCGGTTTATACTCGCGTTTGCTGAGGAAGATCAAACCGAAGGTTATTATGGTTCATGGGCATACGTAAAGAAATGTATATATGTGCAATATGTAAGGATCATTTTTTATATTCCCCGGGAATTTTTCTCACGACGTCGCAAAGCCTCCGTAAAATTTTTTTTCTACACTCAAGAAGTGTTTGTCTTTTTTATTCATAGACGTTTTTGTCAGTGAATCTTCAAAACTTTCTTAAAAACGTTTAGATTGACTATAAGAATTTTATTTTTTCGAGTCCCGGGACGTTTCTAAAAATTTATTGCAACAAAGTAGTAAACGATCAAAAAAAAAAAAAAAACTGAGATGGTGATGTTCTGCGAGTTACACCGAATTGGCATGGAACGTACCATACATGCACGAATACGATCGATGAAACGGACATAGGGTGTCTGTGCGTGTATATTAGTCCAGATTACACCTATCAAGCCACATTTGTAGAGTACCGAAAGCATTTTATACAACCAGCAGAGGAAACTTGGCCACTTTTCTCCAGATATTTTCACCTCGTTTGACGTAATTAATAAGCACAATTAAATAAACTCGCTCAAACGTCTGTAATAAATTCTGAATTTTTTTTTGCAACAGCGAATATTTTTCAGTCGAAAGTAATTACTTTCCTGCCGGCAGGATTAATGATCAAAAAAAGTCGTTCCAATTCACTTGAAATTTTTTTTATCAACCATTAAAAATGAGGTGGGTTGGCCAAAATATCAATACTTTTTATAAATTATATTATAAAATAAACTACAAGGATGTCTGTAAAATTTTAAAATAGATAACTTTGGAATCATAAACGGAAGCTTAGATATCGATGCTTGATTCCAAATACGTTAGCTTGAAAACTATTACAAGTCTAGTATATTTGTTCAATCTCACTTTTCGATGTATCATTTTATTCATAAAATTATTTTCGACAAATTCACTAAAACAGATTTGATTTTTACTCAGTGGTCAGTCCAATATTCCAATTTGTTGATCATAATCAATACCAGTGTAATGTTGTAAAGTTAAATATTTAACGATGTGAACGGGATAAAAAAAAAGTGTTTCATTAAATTTGTAAAAAGTATTCGGCTGAATTAACTGAACCATCATATAATAAAGTTGAACGAATCTTTTAAATTTTATGAAATATTTTCAAGCGATTCGAAATAAAACATTTATATTTAAGCTTTCGTTTCTGCTTCCAGTATTTGTTATGCATATCTTCGTAACTTACGAATGCAATAATTTCATAAATATTCAATAGCCGACTATCTCGAAATGTAAATTAATAAGAACTAGGTTTAAAACACTCGCTCGCTAAAGCTCGCTCGGGGTCGGATACCTAGAGTAACTGGTTTTTGTGCTCGTGCACTCGCTTAATATTTGTCAGTGTTTTACCAGATGACATAGTTGTAGGGGAGACTGGGGCGCGATGACTCCCCACAATATATTGGTATTTGCTTTACAGTATACGGAATGAACACTGTCTTTGTGCATGTGACGCACACCGAATCTGCCCGTAAGATTTTTTCTATATAATGCTACAAATCACGTTTACACATGCATGTAAGTATAACGTATTGTGATTTTATGACAATAAATTTCCTCAAAAAATACCAGAGTACAATCAGCTAAGTGCTGATAGATTTGAAACACTGCGCACAGAAAATTTACCTCGAATTGAACGACGTTATTGTCATGTATTTCTATGTATACGATGCCAACCACTCACCAATTGCAATTTGTTGATCCTGGTCGTTCGGTTTTTTTTTCCGATTCAAAATGTTATCTGAAGCATGCATATTGGTTTGATACTACTGAAACTTGAATATTAGTCCGGAAGGTCAAAAGTCACCAGGTCAAGGACCTGGACATCCAGAACTACGGAGCGCTCGTCCTGGAACTCGAGTTGCACCAGGAAGCGGACCCGGAGCGCAGGATCCATGATGTAGAGAACCCGGTACTCGAAATTTGCGGAGCGCGACTCTCATCCGTCCGCTCTACTGCGCGGTTGTTGCCAGACTGAGGAATTCGGCTCGCTGATTTTCGTTGTCGACGATTACTGTACATCGATGACGTCAAGAGAAAAAAAATTTTGGGCGACGTAACTTCCTGAACGTCCGAACATCTGAACATCCAAACTTTGGTTTCGAACTTTAATACTATGCATGATGATGCATGATGATAATAGATTTTTGTCCAAGCATTTCTTATATATATTCAACATTTTATCAATTAACTTTAATCCGACGCGACATCGTCCACGTGATAATTGATTTAATTTGCCAACGGTTCTTCATTCTGCAGCTTCTGATATTGCAATTCTGGTTCAGAATCGAGAAGAGCCAGTCGAATATACAAGATTTTTCTTCATTCCTATCATTTTTGTGCAAAGTAAATGATTGATCACCCATGCAAATTCCAATCGCCGCACAATTCTCGTGTTCTGTTTGAGCTTTGAAATACCAGCGATAACCGATTGGCAGACAAGATGTTCAGGTGGGCTTACCGCCAACCTAATAATCCCCGGCATTCGTATCGCTGGACAAGTGGATGGACTAGCCTACCTCGATGAATATTCTCACAATGCCACAATGGCACAAACCACATAGCTTTCGAAAATGCTTATAGACCGCCTCGTATGACGGAGAATTGATTCGCTTATAACGAACAGTCTGGGATTGTGATTGACAGAACTAGAAAGGCACTAGATTAACTATTAAACTAATGTTTTTTTTTTTGTTTGATTCGTTCTAGATGAATCATTAAAAAGTTACGATGGTCACCGCAAAAGCACTGCTTGTGGGAGGAGTTCCAAAAAATATGGCGTTAACTTGGTCTGCAGTGAATATATAAAGTTTTTTAACTTTTGTCAAATAAAGTTAAAACATTGTATAATAACTTTGTACCATTTGTTTTATAAAATAGATTAAACCACTGTCAAAAAAAGTCATGTTTCTTGTCTTTTGAGTATACGTCCTGTGCTTTTCCCGAGAGTATAATATTGATCAACCCTGGAATCTGAACGAAATGAGGTGTTTGTATTTTTTTTCAAGTAACCTGCTAACTTTTTCTAATATATTGCATGTATCCGTTCTATGCGTTCACATTACACTCTGGCAGCTGTTTGTTTGAAGTTGTTTCTCATCAGGAAAGTACCTACCTACTCTAAAACTTCATAATATTATATTGAAAAAGAGAACGTCATGTATAATGTATATGTATTATACAAAAGTAGCGTTAGGAATTGGAGGGTGTGTTGTTGAAAACTTTTCTTCCTGTACGTCGTGTCAGAATTCGCCGCGGGATGTAAGAATATTTTATATACAGGTGTATATATTTACCCGCGTGCGCAATTTCCGAAGTTACAACGACACGAACTTTCGACTTTCATCTAAGTTGAGTTAGGCAGTCTGGTTAGGTGGTTGCTTAAATTACCCATCCTTACCTTGTTCAGCTGAAACTTAATCCGATATCCGCTAATTTTCTCTACTGAATTCCGTTTCTTGCTATATTTTGGCTAAATAGTATTACAAATTAATATAATTTCAGAGAAGTTCACCGAATCCGAATAGTGGTAAGTTTTTCATTCGTCCTCTCGCAGTAATACGCGCACTTTTTTGTTGATTTATGATATTGAAAATAAACGAATTTACAGAGGGAAATTCCAGCATGAATTTTAGGTCAACCGGAAACGAGAAAGATTTTTCTCATTTCTTTTCCCTATTCTGGAAATATCCTTGCAGTGGTGATAGATGTGAGATTCCTTAATTCCGTTTCGGTGTGAAAAAAAATATCGTTAACCTAGATTCCGATCCTTGGATGATGCAGGTCGTCTTATCATCCCGCAGAATGAGCGCGAGATTCTCGAAAGCGAGATTATCTGACCAAGTATCTGAAACTGATGGATACTAATGAATTGATGCTGATTTCGTAAATCACCAAGTTTCCTAGTGGGAACTATTCAGGTCATCCTGATTTGCCCGAAACTATCGAAAATAGTACAATCTATGAGTTACATTCATTTTTATACATAGACACGGTGCTTATACAGTGACGATAAAAATGTAATATTAATTCTTTGGTTTGCTCAACCTTTCCAGAATTAAGATTTTTCCTGTACCGTCCAATGTTGTAATCAAAGAGTTTTGAAGTTTTATACTTTCAAAAGATCTAAGATTACCATTCGTTATATACTTTCATGTGAATTATTGTGCTTTGAGAAAATAACGAACATTTTCACAACTTTCACTGAAACAGAATAAATTTGACGAGTAAACACACTTTTTATACGGTGATTCATTGCAGAATTTTCAATTATATGCACATATTTTTTCAAACTATTACTTGATCGTCGGAAAAATTCACTAACATTTCGTTACTTTTTTTTATTATATTATCAAGATATCCCTTCTTCTTTCGTCACGTAGCATTTTTTTCTTCCTTCATTTACAGTATTGCGAATACATTTCAAATCACTCTCTTTGATTACGAATTCACGGTGAAACACGTCTCGATATATCCCGATGAATATTGTCCCGTGACCCCATTTTCCCCCCAATACGTATGATAATCGATGACTTTTTTTGAAAGCTTTTTGATTTTACAAAAAATACTCGATCCGATTGGAAAAATATCTGTTCTTCATTTCTGTGGATTTGAACGACGTGAGAAAACGAGTATAATTTAGAATAGGAGCGGAAGATTTGATGAATCTTCTGGTCACTGCCACGTTAAAGCTGGTTATTTAATTGACTAAAATCCTTCGGCTAAACAAGGCTCTGATATCAGATTATCGATATACTTGAAAAAAAGAAAAAAAAAAAAATATTTAGCAGGAGTGACCACGACGAACCGAAGCAGCAAGGCGTAGTAGATTTTCTGATCACATGAATAAGACAACATTTTTCATTTTGTACCCGAACTATAATACACTAGAACCTCGATTATCCGAACTAATTGGGACCGAGCTTAGTTCGGATGATCCAAAGTTCGTATAACCGAAATGCAATTTTTATTTTAAGGTATAACAATATGTACGACACAAATTTAAAATCGACAAACAGTCCGTGATAAACATCCAAATACATATTGAACCTCTTTCAAACACCGAACGATTATTTTATTACTCCGATTTTACATAGTCGTCTATTGTCAATTGACGAACGGCTGCCCCACATTTTTTACCAACAATTTATACTTCGCACCAAAAATCTTTTTTTTTTTGAGCCAGCGGACATCTCGTCGGATAATTGAGGGTTTCGATAATCGAGGTTCTACTGTACATCCATTTTTCCATTATCTTAAAAAAATGCTAAGATTTTTCCTCGTTGCATCCAATTCTGTCAACGCATTTGGTTTTTGGAATCGATACAGGTAGAACCGGACGAATTTCGTGAAAATTGACAGGTTCGTCCACAGTGGGAAAGAACATCTGCCTTTTCCCATTTACCCTCAGCCCTTCCAGGCATGGGTTCGCTCTGAATTCTCGTGTAAAGAACAGAACCGCGGGTTAAACCTTGTACGCCAGAAGAGACGAGACACGACGAGACGAGACGAGATGAGACGAGACCAGGCCGGTGTTTTCACGGGGATTATCGATTCGCTGAAACCTTGTCGGCTCGTCACTGGAAACCAGACGCTGCTGGAGCGGCATCGTCATCGTGATCATCATCATCATCACGATCGTCGGTATCGGGCTCCGCGTTTGTCATGCCGTCGTGCAGGTTGGTAGCCGCGGTTCTGGCTGCACTTAATTGCGTTACAGATGCGCAGAGTCTGCGCTTCCTAGACGCGCACACTTCGTAATGCAATTTACTTTTAGCCAAATTTCGCGAAGATGAGTTTCGAGGAAATTTCATTCCGAGGTGAGGGCATATCGACCCTGTGGTTCTGCAGGCCTCGAGCCACCCGAATTACCTCAATTTATTTCCGTCAACGCGTCCGTGTATCTGTCAGAATAAAAATAAGAGCCGCGTTTTTGACACATACGCACACACGCACAAATACCAAGAGAGAGAGAGAGAAGCGAGAATTCGTCAAACTCTTAAACGGCCTACGGCCACAAGAAGATTGTACCGATAAAATTTTAATCGTGCCTGCATGCCACAACTCTTCACACTTTTTTCCATATTTGTTTTTTTTGATTTTCTTTTTCTCGCGGAAAGGCTTTTCGACGCTTTGGAAATGAAATATATCATGTATTATAGAGTTAAATGCACATCAGACTATATGTTTTCAGGCCTTAAAACCCACAAGAAACCATCTCAAAACCGAAAAAATGTTTTTGGTACGCGTGTTTTGGTCTTCGATAAGTTCCAAACTGTCCGCTCTTATTTGTTTTGGATAATATATACGAGTGAGTGACGATGCGATACAAATTTCAATAATTTATAAGCCTGGAAAAATGTGTATAGCAAAAATTTTAGACATGTCTTACAAAATTCGTCATAAAATTTTTTCCCGAGATGTAGAATCCGGAAAAAATGTACCGAGGTGTTTTTCGGATAGATCCAGCGATCGTTACGAAAAATCGGAAGAAGTTACGAATACTGGCTTTGACGGGGATGACAAAAACATCGCCAGAGAAAGGACAAAATATGAGCTTTAATTTTGGATTTCAGATTCGGGGCCATAGAAAAATAAAAGCGATGCTAGGAACCCTAAGAAATCGATATGACAGCCCGACATCTGGCTCAAAAGAAATAAGATCGAGTAGTCTGAAATTTATCAAAGACCAAAACACGTATTGCCAAAAAAAAAATTCGATTTTGAAACGGTTGTTCGTGGTTTTTAAGGCCCGAAAAAAAGGAGTCTGACGTGCATTTGGTTCTGTCGGTAAATGCTGGAGTTGGCAATTTCACTGAGCGCTCCTTTTAATTAAATAGCACATGTTTTAACATAACAGTTGTTAATCATTATCGTTTTTATTGTGGAAGCTGCAAGTCGTGAAGTAAGAACCAAACATTCCTTGATCGATATTGAAAAGAAGAATCTAAATTGCAACGGTTTGTACACACTGACAATTAGTTAACAAAAAAAAAAAAAAAAAGTCAACGACACAGCGGATTGAGAATATCAGGATAAAAATAAATTTGTTTCCTTTCGTTCGAGAATAAATTTATGCGTTTTGAATAAAATGATTAGATTTTTAATGTATATTTTTTTTTCTTCGAATTTTACCAGAAATTCCTGCTTGGATAAAAAATATTTCTAGCCTCTTCCGAACCGATCCTTTCTTGCTGTCTCTACTCAAGAATCAAGTAGAAGCTCTCGTCACTTTTTGCATCAGCGGTGACAAATTTAACATTCGTTACGTTGAAACAAGTAGCGTTAATAATTTTATTCTCACTTTGTATACATGCACAATATATGTAGAAAGTAAAAAATAAACAGAATGCAGAAAAAAAAAGAAAAAAAATAATTGTGTAGACAGTAATGAAACGGGGACAGAAATCACGACCGAAAATAGCTCTGTAAACGTTTAGATGATGAAATTCGTGCTGGGAAAATCAATTCGAAAACGAGAAAATAGCATTTCGGAATTACAGGGTAAAGTGGAGTCGAACGAAGGAACGGGGAATCAATTACCTAATTTAATCCGGTGCCGTTGTTTCGGGCCTCGATCTCAAATAAGAGCTGATCTCTGGTGAAGAGAAATGGAGAATAAAGATAGCTTATGGATAAAGAAAAATCTCGAGTGTATCGGTGTATAAATATCTACACAATGGAAAGCCATGAAAACATCATGGCAGGATGGAAAAGTGATGTGAAGTAGATCCTTAATTGATGTCAGCGGTCGTGAATACATGGCCACGCATCGAGAACGGAAAATAAGGCGAAAAAGAAAAACAAAACAGCCGCAACACGGCTATGGATAATAAGAGAAAACAAACAAACTTGAAGAATCGTTTTCATAATACTCGAGTGGGGAACGAGAGGAGCGAAATCTGGCAAAAACAGGGGTTGACCTGCTAATTGTAAGACAGAGGGGCTGAAGCAAAAAACTGGATTGTGTATTATGTTGTGCATCATACAGAGAAAAATTGAAAACACCAGCTGCTTTTGTCAACCGAACGAATTTCCCTCAACGGTCTCTCGGATGTATTTTTTTTTATAATTTTTTTCAATTTCTGATTCACGTAGTCTATGAGGACCTTTGTCATTCTTCTGTCAGTTTCTCGAACACTGCTGAAAAGCAAAGGCCGTATATTTGATTTCTTTATTGAAGAAACTTGCTGATCAGTTTTTTTCTTAAATTTTTTTTTTTTTTAATGCATTCACGATTGCAATTTTAATGATCGTACTGTTACCTGTTCACGTAAAGACTGAATAATATCTTCTTTGTTCCATTTGGAACCTTTGATTTGTTTTTTCGTTTTTATCGTCATGTGAAAAAAGTTGATGGCATTCTTTAAAAAATTTTATTATAAGGTTAATATGGTAATATGCTATTCTGATGATTTTGAGGCGAATTAGAGACGCAGAATAGACGAAAAACTTATAGTTTCTGCACATATTTTCCACAAATCATTGGTAATAGAAATTTTGAGTTAAATCTGTACTTTCTGTTTTCCATTTGTCTTCTTTCTCTTCGACAAGTAAAAAATTCTTGCAATTTCCGATGTTTAAATTTTTTTAAAAAGTTTTATGTACGTTTCCCGAAAAATTATGACACAGTATTGTTTAAAATTATGTTCGCAGCCTGAAGCAAACTTTCACTAACAAGGAAAAATTCCCTGGAAACGGCTGGTTGACAAATGACAGTTAACAATAATCTCTCGCCTATAAAGAATGATCCGATCATGGCGCAGCCGCGATCAATTATGCTAGTAACATTTTTACAAGGTTGGCTATGCATATAAACTAGACGATGAACAGGATATTTCAATAAAACCTCTCGGTATACGTATACCTGTACAGTTTCCCCGTCGTGCAAATAAAAATGCATAAACAATGATAGAAATCTTAAAAAGAAGGGTTTCTTGTACCTAGCACAAAAATTTGACGAATAATCGATGAAAATAGTCTCCCGTTAGGAAGGAAAATACCCTAGGGAGCGGATCAGGTGGCAACTAACAATCTTAGGACTATCGGATATCAGTTGAGAAATATAATCGGCTTTATATCAAACTCGGGACTTGGCCCTGACTTCAGGGAGTTTCGATCAAATATTTGCTCCTGCGTCTCAGGTCCCTGATTAGAACAGCCAGAAACGCAGGTTCGTCCGCACACACGCACCTGCGGGAATAATGTGTGCCAAGGACGGGATGTGCAAATAGCGAAATAGGGAAACCGGCGCGTGACGTTACGCTTATTGTGTTCCTGCGAATCCATAGGCCGGCCATCCGGTCCCAGAGTGGTAAGGACAATAGAAGTTTGATTGGTTCTTCGAAACTCGCTGGAACATGGCGGATTCGCGCGAATATTCAAACGATACAAGCTTCGAATTCACGATCAGTGATCATTTTCACAGTATTCGATCAGCATTATTCCAAATAGTGTATTGGGAGATATACTTCTCGGGATTATAGTGGCAGTGGAAACAGTCCGAAACATTTATTATTAAAATTCGCGTATTTCCAAGGATCAATGCAAACATAACCTAAAATATCACCACTCATAAGTACGTTATAACGTAAGGTGATGTATGCGAAAAAATTGAACCAACTTGTTGTTTGGCTTTTTAAAAACTAAAAATCAATTGCCTCAGCATTCCGTTTTTCGAAGTGTGTCCAAGTTGCAGTTAGATCGATATTTTCACCCTAAAGAGCTGGCCGAAAATTGTTGGATCAGCTCATATATATTATAACTGATTATCACCGCATGAAATAACGTTCCAAACTCCCCGCAATTTTTGGTCCCAAAAAAATTGCGACAAGAATGGAGACGGTAGACCGGACTCTCTTTTTTACGGATTCTATCCGGTCCCACTTGGCCTGCGCTTAGCGGACTCGCTAAAGCCGTGTGAAGTTGAGCTAAGTTCATCACCAAATTCTGGTTTTGGAGCCACGGTTGGTGGGTGGCTGATCACGCCTCGTTGCCTTCCGCAAATCACCCAGCGGAGGAAACTAGTTCCTGACTGTATATGACCGTCGTAAATTTCGAAATGCCAAGTGGGCTAGGGTCCCAACCCATCGGCAAGCCTGAGGATTTAAGCAACTTTAAAGCCCAGGATTTTCTGAACCTATTTGGTTTGGAGCCTTCCCACCTTGAATGGAACATGGGAGGGGAGGGATATTCGAGTGTCAAAAAAAGCTCACAGATTTTTTTCGCAGCTTGCTTTGCTGCTGAACGGGTTTGGGAACTTATGTGCTAATTTTCAATCGCATTATTTGCATCGTACAAGCCTCGAAAGGTTTTTGACCTTCTAGTTTATCAAAATTATAGTACCTCGTTTCTTCAGATGTTACACGTATAATTGCATTCCACGTTTGCTTTTGTCGAACAGAGCAGAAAATGTTATAAGAATTTGAAATTTGAGTTTTTCACACTTCCCTCCATAGCCGAAGTAATTTCCACGGTATTCAGAGAATTCAGAATTTATTCTATCATCATTTTTAAAATAAATTACAAAAACTACAACGTTCCAAACAACCACATCAGACTTCGCTTGAAGTTTTTGTTTTATTATTATCTATCATTTCTAGGTATTCTAAATGGATTGTTCCCAAAATTTCAGCATTTTTTTTTTCTCTAGAAATCACGCTGTTATATATAATATATTTTGCTTTCAGAATATACCAATCGGTGTGATCGTCAAATCACGGCCTGCAAGAAAGCGTGCACGTGAAATAAAAAAATAAAAAAACAATTAATCGTAAACTTTTCCATCCAATCGTAGGTTCTTGTTTAATTCAGGGTATAACGTACGCGTCATTTTGATTTAAGTGAATCAAAGAGCATGTTTTCATCCTTAGACAGTTTTTTTTGTCCGATACGGCTTGCCAATATCGTGATATTCCGTTTCGGAATAAGAGATGGACAAGTCCATTGCAAAGCATTTGAATTCGATAATCTGTATAACCGTGAATGTATTTTTCCGACTTGTAATACAATTCTACAAATGGAAAAGAAACCGATGATCATTTAAATACACACATCCAATGTGGAGAGAATAACAATATTCTTGTTCTTAAGGATAAAAGAAAATGGTGTCGTAAAGTAAACTGCACTGATTTCTATCGCGCCCACTCATAACTGTCCTAACCAATTTGGGTTACATTTTGGGCCGCTGAAAAGTTTCGCATAATTTCGCTACATATCTGCGGATTTCTTTTGTAATAACAATTTTTCCATCATAAGTTGTCCGTCGTAAAATAGCTCAATATCAAGGCTGCGGGGCGTGTACCGGGTACAGTCACGTTATTAATCAATATAGGACAGCCACGAAGGGAGGGAAGGTTGGGTGTAAAAGTCGAGGGTGCAGGTGACACTACGTCGCACTTATAAAGTTGAAGTTGCTGCTGGTGCAGGTTACACGTGCGTGAAACTGGCAATCTTGAAGGGTCGAGGATGAGAGTAGGGTACACATTGGACCACGGATAGCGGACGATCATTCGACGGCCATTAAAAGTTTCGGGATTGTTTCATTTTGGCGGGGTCACGGAACGCGACTCGGGGTTAAAAAAGCGAATAACGTCATTGCGAACCACTTATGTAAGTTACCCCATACGAGTAAAAATTTCATCGGATAAAAACCGAGCGAAGAGTTTCGGTCCCTTATACATACAATATTAATAGGGAGAAGTTTAATATGATTTTTTACACGGTTTAAGAACGGATGGGTTATACCGTCTGAATCGAAAGTTATGGGGGAAGGGAGAGGACTGTTTAAACATCTTCATCAACGTTATGTGCGCCAGTGATGGCGAACACGAATGAAACCATGTCCATACCGTGCAATGAGAAAAATTTCATTTGTTATAGTAACTGGAAAAATTCAGTAAAACAGATATCGTTAAAAAAACTGTTTGAATATTGTTGGGATTACGAAAAACGAGATACACCTAACCATTTTGTGCTATTGTCGATCCTTTTTTGGTGATTGCAACGCAAAATCAGTTTTTTGTCGATTGCGGTAAAAAATAAAAATGGTTAAGGACTGAGTGATAACCGGAACTAAAAATTTCCCTCAGGGTGTATCTCATATATCTGATATCTGTCCCATTTGTAATCTTGGTAGATTCGAATAGCACAAGCTGAGGTGTCGATGAATTGAGAAAGTGTTTTGTAATTAGAATGTTGGAAATGATTAAAATCCGGTGTTTTTTATTAAACTCACGACAACTTCTTTAGAAAATTGGATCTTTCATACGGTTTGAAGTCTGAAGATAATCTTTGGAACCAAAGAGTCTTCGATGGAAAAGATACCGCTCGTATGACATTTCGTCAAGTCTAGTGAAACGAATAATGAATAATCAATAATGATATTCGCATATTTACATGTTTCAAAAACGCAAATTATTGTTACTTTTCTCACATCAATCACTGAAAACGATTAGTGAAATTTTAACAACCGTTTATATTGGTCACATTCGAAACTTCAATGATTTCGAAAAAGCTGAAGTGATTCGTCTTCGTTATTGTTTTTGAAAGACGCGAGGATGAAACGAAAGGTTGAGTCGCAGATATTGAAAAAAATTGGGATTTTTAGTGACTGACCGACGCTTTACCACCGCCGGAGGTAAAATTAAGTCAACGTAGATATAATGCCTGTACTACATCCGTACGATTGTAGCGTATTAACGATACATGAATAGAAAAAGAAAGAGGAAATAGTGAGGCTAAAAATTGCACCAGTAATTAAATCGCGCCTCTCGAACAAAGAGATTTTTTTTTTTTCACTTCAGCGATGCAGCAGCAAAATTAAGGAAGCTAAACAGAGCGACAAAGATAAATCCCGAGTTGTTATTTCACTCGGAATTGTCATCCCTGCCCGAGAATGTACGTACTACGTGTCTACACGCTACACACGTATCTACGTAGGCATGTGTGTCACATACACGCATCAGAGATACTCCGTAGCGCCCTCTGAAATAATAATAACAACGATAGATACAACCGGTTTAATAATAATGATAATAACATTTTAAACACACCCACACACACGCAGATACGCGGCACACATTCGCATTCGTCGGATCGATGCTTGCTTGCATCGTTCACCAATATTAACCACGATCTATATTTACATTTTTCCTCCATTGTATATCTCATCCAATTATCGTGTCACATGGGGGTGAATTTTTGCCGAAAATGACATCGCGGTTTTATACGTACCTTTGCTTTTTAATTGCAGTTTTCCATCATGGGAAACTCCAAGCCTGAGTAAATTTTGTTACAGGATACGGTTTGCGTGATGAACAGAAGAATATGAGAAGACAGAATGAAAAATTTACTTCTGGGGCAACAAATGTTCGATCGTTGTATTTAGCTCTTTGTTTACTTCCTCGCTCTTTGACGGCACTGATTTATATCGAAGTTTGTAGAACCCGCACACGTGATTCGGAAATATACAATCTTTCGCTAGCTCCGAACAAGTTCTAAAAGCGATCGGTTATATTATTTGAACGATGAAAAACCACGCAGAATTTAATTTAAGGTTTACCTCGTGCGGGTACATTTTATCCATAGTGAAATATTTTTAATTACATTGATAGATGAAATTCATTAACGGTTTTTTAAAGTTTTTTGCCAGGGATTGTTGTTCCGATATTTTCTTTGAGTTTAAAATTCTTCGAAATTTCGCGCAACCTCATCCGGCTTCTCGTTAAAAAAAAGCTTCCTCGAACGTCGTAAACTTTTCGTATGATCGCGGTACTTGGCTAACTCTTGAAGAGATTTTGACGGATTTCACGAAGCTTCAAAAAATTGTCAAAAGACTCCTCGGAGAGAGTCTGGAGGAACGTAATTTAACGCTAACTTTGGAAAACCTGAAAAGGATCATATCGTACTTATACTTCACAGAATGTGCCTTGCGAAATTTCATAAGATTCGAGGAATTCTGAAATTATAATTCTGGTGTACAAGATTCGAGGAACAAAGAAAATTTCAACGACCGTTGTACCGGATATTTTGGGGAGCGATTCAACCCTCGCTCTCATTTTATTTCAAACGTTTTTTTCGGAAATTGTACAGAGTCAAGAACTCCACCGTCTCTCTGAGCAACCCTGATACTCGTGCAACTTGCTGATGTCATTCATGGGGGGGGATGGCGTGTAGCAGTCCGGCGATATTACTTGTCCTCAAGCCCTTAAACGAGAACCTAATCAGGTAATGGAACAGGAACGAGAAACAAATGAACACGAGCTGGGAGAACTGCTGGCCGAGGGTTGAACGCCGTTGAGTTCTGGTCCGAAGGGACAAGGGGCCGAGTGTTCGGTGTGTCCTTTTCTCAGGACACCGAACGTGCCGCACAATACGCAGGACTGTAGGTACTCTTGAATATGGGAAAACACCGAGGCCATGTCGCAGAGTTCCTTGTTTGAAATTGGATAGGAGGGGTGGACGGAAATTACGATACCCATAGAATTCTCATATTTTACAGAGGTGGATATTACAAATACGAATTCGAATCCAGAGCTGACAGAGAAGAAATTATTCACGAGTTTTTCTCGAGGATCGACTGACCCAAGGATACTTTGGTGCTGTGGATACAGTTTTGAGGGAATCGAGTTACATACCATCAAATTTTGCAGTTAGTGTGTTTGTTGTTGGTTTTAATTCTCATATTTTATACAACGAATTCATTTTTGAGGTATGAATTGTTTTGTGAAAATTCCAGAAATGCGTTCTCGAATGTTGTCAAATGTATTAGGCTGGGGTTCGTTGGATAAGGCATTTTATGGAGCAACATATTTCTGTACGTCTTATCACATTGCGCAAATATGAGGAATTCGTCATCGAGCATTAGGGATAAAACGTGAGAAGACGTTAGGAAAAAAGGAGCAGATTGACTTGCGGTTGTTTACTTTAAAGGCACATTAAAATGGAATTGTAGCCTAATGTACCGTAAATATTACACGATGGAATACATGAGGTGTGATGAAAAATTCCGAGGCACATATTATCTCGGAAACATGGCAAAAGTCGTTTCAACCATACCTATATACGTTTCTTTTTACTAACAATAAGAAGTTTGCTTGGATAAAAATCGATACAGTTTAACAATTCTACGAGGAGATAGTTGAAAATTGAATACTCATCAGTTATTATATTCGTAAGGTACCTGCAAAGATTTCTTTTAAAAATAAAGAAGTTCAAAATACTTGAAATTATAAACAAGAGCTTAGATGTTGATATTTCGTTTCAAATCGTTTGAAAAATTTCAAGAACTTATTAGATTCGTTAAAAATTCCAGTGTCTTTTACATTTGTATTTTCAAAGAGATATTTGCAGCTTGCAAACATAAAAATTTAGAAAATACTCGGCGTACGATTACCGAGTAATAAAATAAATAAAAAGTAACGATTTTTCGGTGATGAAACAAGTCCAAACTTGTATAACTGTCAAGTTTGATGACAAAAAGGTTACGCATTCTTCGTGTAAGCCTCTACATTCGAAAAGTGGGTTCAATAATGCACAATTCGAATCATCGGGCAATCAACGCATCGTTCAACCCGAGAGCCGGACTAACAATTACGGCGCGAGGTGTCATCGGCTTAGCCAATTTGCAAAGCAAATATCCGTGGCTCATCTGAAAACTGCACCCGCAATTCGCACCCCTCGCAATTTTTATCAGAGCATCAAAATGTGCCCGAGGAGATGTAAAGGTCGAAAAACAAAAAAGGAATTAACGACCTGACTTTGCTTTTGCAAAAAGATATGACATTATTAGTGTAATGAAGTAAGTGCCGGAGGTAGACGGCCAGACTCACTTGACGAACATGTAGATACCAGTCGGTTCCATGGCTCTGGCGACGGCTTTCCAACTGGCGATTATGGTGTACTTTTGGCGGGCGGTTAACGGAAGTCTTGGATCTGTAGCCGCGGGAGGCGGCGGACTGTCACGTCCGGTTTGATTTTGTGATCCCGAAGATGCGAGTTTCCCGAGTTCGCAGCCCATGGCGAACTTGAAAGAAGATCAAGAAGAAAAAAAAATATATATATCGTCGCCGCAGCCTCCTGTTCCGCAGAATATCACTGTTTATTTATTTCCGGTTTTTGTTGTCCTTTTTTTTTATTTTATTTTTTATTCAATTAGAAGAATACGGTTTATTAGATTTGTTTTACACACGGCAGACGGGTTCTATAAAAACAATGGAATAACTTGAACAATTTCACAATCATCAATCAACTTGGAGTTTATTTTCAACGTCAAATCTCTGCGCAACCGGTTCGAACCTCATGGATTTACCCTGTTGAACTTTTAAGTTTGTTATTACATGTTGCGCACTTTACGTGGATATATTCAATTCATCTTTGAGTAGACGGTTGTTTTTTTTTTTTTTTCTCTTCTTTACTTTTACGAATTACTAATTTACGGATAGGCAGGGTTATTACAGAGGCACATGAAGCCGAGAACTGAAACTCGCTTCGAAACTTTTAAGTGAAATTTGATGAAACGAAGGGGGGGATACGAGATACCGTGGAATTCGACGAGCAGAGTAGACACTTACGTATTATTCAAGTGGGTGAAGTATACTTTTCGGAAAAGTGAGTTTCACGTATACGTACGATGTATATAATATTTACTCGCGATTGCGTGCAAGGTCGGTTATACAACACACTGCACGCACACAACGGTAAGCCGGTGAATTTATGACGACTCTTTATTTTTACGATCCAGCAAATAAAATCTTTTAACGTTACGCGGGTAATAATCAGGGTATCAAACTATCGGCCACCTTCTCCGTCTAGAGAGCTATTTAAACGTGAGATTCAAACAAAAACTTTTCGCTTCACATTCACGGTTTCTCCGATCTACTCAATTATTCTTTATCGAATTGTACAATCGTCCTCCGAATTATCATACATTTCAGTCCGCAACGGAGTGAAACGTGTTACATTTATTCGAAAGATCGTTCATCCCTCCTCTCATCTCCCTAGCGACAAAGGTTCACGATTCGAAGGTAGTTATTTTTCCTCTCCTCTCCTCTCCTATTCTCTTCAATTTCAATCCCTTGGGAAGATTGTTCAGTTATTTCAAAGCCCCTGGCCAAATTTCCGGGCTTCTGAGGCACGTCCCCCAGGATGGCAGAGGCGAGTGGGCGAGTTCCGTTTGTTTTTATAACTCGTTTAGCAAACACACACGATTTCCGAAAACACACACAGAGTCTCGGTACATTTACGGTTTGATATGAGCGAGCTTGCGCGATCCGCGTGCCGAAATAAAAGACACGAGAGCCGAGTCGAGACGCTGACAAGACGAATTTATCACACGTGGATACAAAGCGCTAGAGTCGCAGTACGAAGATGCGATTTCATCGCTGTCGTCCACCCTCCGGTCCAAAAAACGGATCAGAAAGGAACGAAACGAAATTTTTGCGTTACGAGGGTGTCTGATTATCACCCCCGGGATAATTCGCGACTGCGATATTTCTCCATAGAGAGAGAGAGAGATAGTGAGAGAGATCGAGAGAGAGCGAAAGAGCCGATTTTCGTGAATGCAAAAACGCGTTCGGCTCCTCGTAGGGTTTTCACTCCTTTCCAGGGTCGCTCATTTCGACCGCCGACGGCACCGAGGGCCGAGAATGCTTCGTCCTGGAGTTTTCCCGTCTCCGGTTTATAGAGAGAGAGAGACAGGGAGAGAGAAAGGAAGAGAGAGGCACCCTGCCGGAGGTGTTGCCTACAGCCCAGGCGAGCCAAGACTGAGGCTTCGGGGATCCTGAACCCGGTGGCGCAGGCGCTTCGCAGCTCCGAAGACCGCCGACGCAATCGCGCGCCGAGCTCGCTCAAAAACACACAATTACAAGCACAGCCTTCGCCCCTCTCTCTAACTTTCTCTCTCTCTCTCTCTCTCTCTCTCTCTCCGCGTGCGCGTATTAATTATATCGTCCAACAATCGGGATTAGATATCCCGCTGGTACCCGGTATTCCGGAGCAACAATGTCAACCGCTAGAGCCGAGTATTATCTGTTTACGACGTCACGAACATCGAGTCCTCCCGATAAGTAACCAAATGTTTTAGGCACACTGTGCGTACGCACTGATAAGGGGGAGAGACAGTGCGAAAGGGGGGGGATTTTGTTCACGCCCGTGGCAGTGTCGGACAATGTTGTTGCATCGGAGAGGGCTTTGCAAAATGTTATTACCGGCCGTAAACAAGAAGTGAAATACGGAAAAGTTAACGAATGGAAGTAAAAAATTTATCAAATAGATCGGAATGTGTTTAGAGGTGTGTCACGATGGAGAACTGTTTTATACAGAATTTTGGAATGTACAAAGTCGAAATGCAAAAAAAAGCAAGAAATTTAGGAAGGTCAATATGGATAAGAATATAGCAAGCTAGAACATATCGAAACGTATAGAATTCTCGCGAATTATAATCTGCATTTAGACTTTCTGTCATTTTAAACGCTCAGAATTTGAACGATTCTATGTTGCAGTTTTTTTTTTTTGTTGAAAATCTGATAATATAACCCTCCATTTTTTGATCTTGGTAGAAAGAGAAAATTTATCATTATTTTCAATTATCAATATAGGACATTAATTTCAATTATTACACCCGTAATGCATGCGGGTCAATTCTTTTTCACCGCTTCTATTACTCAACACGCCTCTACGGTCATTCGCATGTGTATCGCGAGATTGAGGAAATTTGATTCACCCAGATATCTATCAGCTAGCTTCACCCTTCCGATTCCATCAAGGGATGCAGCATAAAAAAGGGAGAGAAGATAAAAAAAAAAAAAACTCTCGCGGGAGGCGATGATTACTGAAATATTACGTATGGATTATATACAATGTTTTTTTCTTCTTTCTTCATGTTCAATTCAAGCGAATAGGAAATTATTGATGTTCTTGACAAGAACAGTTATTCTGACAATTCGACGAAACTGATCGATACGTTTGAAAACCAATTTTGTTAGGCGATACAAAATCGGAGAAATTATTTCTTTGTATGGAAGGGAAAAGAAAAACGAAAAAATGAAAGAAAGAATAATCGCCAGGCTGCGCAAAAACTATAAGTTACGTTTGAATGCTTGATAAATTCGCGGTAAAGATAAGGATACATGGTAAATTTATCAGGCTGTATACGTAACTATGTATACCTGTACATGAGCGCTCGCAGGTTAAACATATCTGTAGAAATAATCGATTTCCACCTAAGCTTCGGACGCCTACCGACCCTGTATACATGGTAAGTAGACACGTACACGATTTATTCTATAGAGAAGTGGAATGAAGAAGGTAGGTTGAAATGAAGAAAAAAAAAAAAAAAAAAAGAACCGAACGAAGTAATGACGATTTTTTGCTGTACCTAGTCCGATTTCATTTCATTTTCTATTCTTTCTTGATTAACTTTCTTTTTTTTTCTTTTTTTTTTCATCTCCTCACACGTGCTTCTTCGTATATTATAACTTGGGTCGCCCACGTTTATGTGCGCAAATATCTAGTTTCTCGGGGAATAAGATGGGATGAAAAAAGAATAATAATACGAAGAAGTGGAAAGAAACACCAGTATATGGGTATACGCTAGCACTCTGCGAGAATATTGTATTTAATTAAGGAAGCGTTAGAGGGAAAGTATGGTGTTTTAGACGAGAATTCTTGGCCGCCATTTCTCCGAGCATGGATTAAATGGGGATGAATAAGTATGAATGACAGTGGAAAGTGAAGAAGACTAAATGAAAAAAGTGAATACCCGACTATTCGAGTTCTAAAATAAACGGCCGGGCTCCGAAAAGTTTACGTAAACAATTTAAACTTTAATTAGAATTTTCAACCGGCGATGATAAAATCGGCGATACAAACTCGGCCGAAGAACAAGTTTTTGCCCGTTTCGCAAACGAAGAAAAAAAAAAAAAAAGGACAAAAAATATTTCAATTCCGTAAAATGAACAACATAAAAACGGGGGATTCACTGCGTGAATCGACCGGCCATTAAATAAATTGATGGGTTGAGTGTCTGAGAGAGAGAAAAAAAAAAAAAAATTAACAGGTATAAATTTAACATACGTACGTGAAAAAACTAATGATAAAAAAAAAAAAAAAAAATGATTGCAGTTTGTTTTAAATTGGATAATTTGACTGGTTGAAAATTCTTAACGCAACCACCGGCTGCGATTCCGTATGAAAATGTACGAGGATGAGGGTGGAAAGATGCAAAGGTCGTTTCGCCGAGTGGATTTGGAAATGTCAAACTTTATTCGATTATTTAGTAGGGAGTTCGCGAGGGTTGCTGAGTCGAAGTTTGGACCTGGGGCGTGTTTATCGGTCGAGAAAGATACTCGGTGGGTAGGCGGTATTTCGATGAAAATTGTTACGCACACCGCGGCCCTTGGGGATATTCAGAAATTCACGAGAAGGAAAAATTTGGTAAATAATAAATGGGGAAAGAAAAAATATCTGTCCTAAATTTTTTTCACTCTTGATTTATCATCGGTACTGTAAGGGAAATTTCTATTTCCGGTTGCCGTACAATATTCGACCCTAGCATGTTTTGCTTTTTTTATCCAATGAATGAAAAATACGGTCCTGGGTAAAAATAGTTAATGATTATTGTAACCGTTGAATTAGTATTCTTTTTTTCAGGGTGGAATGAATTTCAACGTTGCAACAAACCTAATATAAAGATTGTAATTGCGGTAGGATTTCTCCGCGTTTTACGTCAGAGTTCATCACTAATGATAAGAAACAAAATACGATTTATAAGCTGATCCATTTTCCTTGACTGTTTGAAATTCACTCTCCTTTCAGCGCTTGTTCGAGTTGCAGTGTTAGGTATTCATCGGATTCGACTGCAACGGATCAGCACCAGCTATCGCACTAATTCGAGAACAAGCTTCCATTACAAGCTTTGGTATAACAACATCGGGAAAGTGTTGCTTAATCCATTTGAAAAAGTCACGGTTCTACAGCGTTTCAAATTATACGACGGTGCTGAACGCACAGACTTCTCTCAGTTTAACGCAAATGCATTGCGAATCCGGTTTTTCTGTCGAGTTTTTTCCCCCGTCTTTCTCTGCATTTATACATGTATATATATTCACGCTGATAAGTTCGAGATTTACTCGAGTACAGAGTATCGGATTGAAAAACGGATTGGCACGGGTTAAGACTGGGATGAGAAGCAGAAGTTATTTATTTTATTTATGCTTTGTTTTTCCAGTCTTTTATGCTTCGCAGATAAAAACAGTTACGGGAAATAGATGTGACATTTGATATCAAAGACACATTGGTCACGTCTAGCTTACTCAGTAGGTAATTAATTGCATTCATTTCATTCTACTCCCGTTCTATTCCTTCCTTTATCGGCCACTCGATTTTTATTACCGAATGAATATAATGCCTCGTAATATCGATCAGGAGTTAGACCTTAACCTATTAAAGCTAAATGAGGATCTTTTAGGAATGAACTAGACTGCTAATTGGCTTTTGTTCAATTACTCGAATCGGCAAATGAATTAGACTGTTAAGCATAAAGTTTATGCCAAGACTGTTGAATACTGAACCAAATTTTGCATCGCAATAGTTAATTTAAAAAAAAAATGAAAACAAAAACAAGAAAACAACTGCGTGATCTTTTTCGAATAGGCCAGACCGTGGCATATTTTTCAACAAGCTGATCGTGAGTTTCGATTTGGTTGTTAATTTTAATATCAAATTCATAATTTGCAAGGTTTCAAATCACTGTATAGGTAATTGATGGCGCCTCAAATATGCTGGAAAACAGTTTGGAGCTTACGTATATATAATATTTCACACTTTGTTTGGAAATTTCTATCACATTTTCTTTCTAAGATATCAAAATCTGTCCAAAAAGGCATTACAATTTTAATTGCTTTATCGCAGCTAGAAAAGTGGAAACTGTTGTGTATACTTATTCCATGCTGGATGCCAGTAGAAAATAAATTTCTCATGTTCTTTTACAAAAATTATATAATTCTATAGAGTTCGAAAAAGGCGCAAATCTCCGACGAATTTCTAATATCAGTAAAAATCTCTACATTCGGGCAAAGAATTTGTCGTCTTCGAACAAAAATAACCCACGACAAAAATACCATATTTGAAATTTAATTTAATATAATTTACTGTTTTAACAATTTTCCGTAAGTTATTATTTTTGTTTGATTTTTGGTTATTTATAATACCTAGGTTATTTTTGTCTGGGTTATTTTTTGGAGTCATCTTTGCTTGGATTACATTTATGTTTGGTTATCTTTGTCGTGGGTTATTTTTGAGCCAGGTCATTTATGTTTGGGGTTTTTTTTTTCTTCTCGTCTCCGGTTACTTGTGACGGATTATTTTTAAACAAGATGTCAAGGTCGGTCACCATTCTTCCCTTACCAACGGCGCAAGCATCGCGCGTAAAAACGTAAGTACCGAGGTATTCAAATTCTCATCGGCGCGGATCGCGTCCTCGATCGCGGGGTCCGATGGGCCCGAGGATTTCCGGTGGGCCCGAAGGCCCAGCTGGCATGCCAGTGGCAGGTAATTCGGCGTTGAGCCGCGAGGATCATTCGTTCGCCCTCGGCGTGTGTAATAGTCAGTTTGTTATGAGCCGAGCACGCGCTGCGGCTGAATATATGTTTCGAAAAATCTCTCGCCAAGTTGAATAACTCTCGGATAATCCAGTGTGCGAATAGTGAAAATAGTGCCTCTCAAAACAGAAGAGCCAAAACGGAAATGTGCCCAAAACGTTCCCCCGATTGACTGTTTTACACCGGAAAAGTAAGCAGAAATATTTCGATCAACCTAATTCAGTGGAAATAAGTTTTAGATGTGAAATTAAAACGATCAAGCGTGAAAATGATTCTATCAGATAGAATCCTCAGGGAATATTTAATACGATGATTTTCTTTACGGGGAAAGGTTTTCATCAAAGTTACGAAAAAAATCGATCATATAGTTTGATTTAATTAAAGAAATTTATGGAAATACTTTCATTTTTCATGATTCGAAATATTGACCAAGGCGATTAAATGCGATGGACGGTGAAATCGACGAGAATCTGCTTCGTCCCGTTTAAAAATTTCCGTTCCTCTGCGAGAGTATGAAAACAATGAATAAGTTATACGATTCTCGATGCGGTTGAGCCTGCGATACGCGATGCAAGAAAACAGGGTCTTTTGTTCACTCCGGGGTACGTACGGGTCTTCAGTTTTATCCATAGAAACTAAAGCCTCTGAAAGAAAAGGGTGTAATAACGCTGCGCTCTTTGCCGCACAAACACCCTGGGAAAAACCCTTCGTAAATTACAGATGCACAGGATTCTCTCGTCGGGGCAATTTAGCGGTGCGAAATTACAATACTATAGTTTCAAGGTTTCCTTCTTACGGCCCCTCGGTCTGCATCAATTTATGCGACCAAACAACGCCGTTATTTTACATGGAATAATAAACTTGGTGTTATTTTTATTTTATTTCAATTTTTTCTTCTCATTCTCCTTCTTACTTAAAGTTGTTTAAGAGAGAAAAATGTTGACAAGATGAGTTGCGCATGTGTATGGAAGACGTATTATACACCCGTCCAGCCCACCGTGTTTTACGATGCTTTTATAATAACAACGTTCTACGCCGCATGAAAATCGAATGAATTTTGATCGATCGATTCGTGAGAATTGATACGATGTATGAAATATTTTACTTCGTTTTAATTACACTAGATTGGTTTTCAATTTGGTATCATTTCTTAAATCGTTTATGCCAGTTTGATACAAAATATCATACAGTTTTCAAAGAAGAAGGTTGCAACTTTTTAACTAAAATACTCCAAAATTTGATTCGCATAAAAATTTAATATCAAAGGGAGAAATAAAAAAAATATTCAAATTTCTCGAGCGTAGATATATTCAAGTAATTGAAAACCCAAATATATCATACTGTCGCGAAGAGAAAATAAAAATTGTTGAGACGATGCCCTAAGAACTCGTGAAAAGTGTTTCCGTTTATTTCCATCTTAAATAAATTCTTTTAATGTCCTTTCGATAAATTCAATACCTACCTGCGATGCGGATCATTATTCGAATTATAAAAACCTGGTTCTGATTTCGTTTTTTCTTTTAACCCCCGCAAAATAGATCAACCGAATTTGACTAAAATTTTCCCGAAATATTGCGGCAAAGTTAGAAAATCGTAATAAAATTTAAGTATAAAACAATTCTGTCCACGACTTCAAAGAGCTCGACGTATATAGAAGGTAAAAATATTTCTAACAGGTACGACGATCCGTAGTAAATTAAGGTTCCTAATTTATTATCGTGACACATGAGTATGAAAATTGCGGTGAAGTTGCGAAATTTTCATCTCGGGAGTTCACAGAAGCAAGCTCGCAAGTCCCTCCGGTTCAAGACCGGAAATCGCCGGATGCAACGTGGTTTGTTCTTTTTGTTATGAGAAAAACAGAGGAACAGGTGAGGACAGGAAGAGAGGGGGGAGGGGGGGGGGGGAGGGAGAAAGAGAGAGTGAAAAAAAGAACGGAATGCAGAGATGGAGATGAGGCGCCGAGAACGAGGGGAGATAAAGAAGGAATATTCAAGAAGTATAGCGAGTTAAGAAAGAGAAGAAGACGATCGAGCGAAGTTGAGAGTTG
Source organism: Neodiprion pinetum (assembly GCF_021155775.2). Lineage (NCBI taxonomy): Eukaryota > Metazoa > Arthropoda > Insecta > Hymenoptera > Diprionidae > Neodiprion > Neodiprion pinetum. The sequence continues at coordinate 18,812,630 of NC_060237.1, forward strand.
ATTGAGGATTTCCTGCAGCAAGGTACAACTCCGGCTGCTCTCGGTCCAGGATAAGGATGAATCGGCTGGACCGTTTAAAGCAAAAGTTTCGAGAAGAGAAAAAATCGTTTAAACAATCTTCGGCAGAGTTATTTGCGCCAATAATGGTCAATACCAATCGAACATCCCTTATATTGTTGGATTAGAAATGAATTTGAGTGAAGTGGTATTAACAAACGCTCAGATATCAACAGCTTGAGAAAAACAGGTTTTATAACTACAACGTTTAAAATGATTAACCCTTTGAGTAGCAGCGGTAAGTATTCTTACCATCTATTTTGTATACATTTTTTGTAAATTAAGAGAGTTTCCATACTTGAGAGTAATTATTGCGATGTAATGTAAATTATTATTGTCAGAAACAAGTCGATTGAAAATAAACGTGAAAATTGAAGGAATAATTTATTTCCGAAAAATTTGCTCCCCTGCACACATACATGTCTTACATGAATTGAAAGTTTTTGAGATCGCTGGCTAGGAATCGGAAATTGGATTTTAAGAATTTAAGATGGCGGATCCATTATGGCGGTCGAAAATTTTAAATTCGATCGAATCCGGGGAAGAAACTCTGTTCAGGGGTTTTGGGGTCGCTGATTATGAATCAGAAATCAGATTTTGAAAATTGAGTATGGCGAATCCAATCAGCGGCCTCAAGAACCCCTGCATAGAGTTCGGGTCAAATTTAAAATTTTCGTCCGCTATGTTGTATCCATCATCTTGAATTTTTGAAATCTCATTTCAGATTCGTATCAGCCACCCCAAAAACCATAGAATACCATCGTGTTATAAAAGTCGACTCAGCACAATAACGCGTGACTCAAAATCTTAAACTCTACTGTTGTCGGGCTGATTTTACTCACCGATCATAAGCTCACAAATTATCTCCCAAACATTCGCGACATCTTACGTCACAGTCGAAACCTGTAACCGAAACGTGTGAATGTTATTCATGACAAACATCTGTTCCGACTCCTGATGCAAGTTTCTTTTACCCGATATCTGTAGATAAGCCGAAAAACATTGAAATCGTATCAAAAACAGACGAGTGTAATCATTTTAAACATTCAGGCAACAAGACCTTTTTACTCAAATGGTTGACACCCTAGCTTTCGCGTTCGTAATATCAACGGCGCAAAAAACACTGCCGCATGACATTTTTGAAAAGTTATCTTCTACCACCCTCAATTTTGTTTTATTATGAGATGGTCAGATCATTCAGATTCATTCTGACAATAGACGAGCGGAATGAAAAGGGCAGAAAGATGGAAAACGAGTCTCGAGGTACATACAGTCAACGATAGAATCTCGTTGTTATCAATTTCGGCGCTCAATTCGACCCCTTTCATTGTACCATATCAGTCACGTGGCCGGCTGGCCACCCTTAAGGCTGCATTGTTGTTGTCAACACGAGACCGGAGCGACTGACAAAAGCGCTCACGCCATGGCAGGGACCACCACCCGTGTCTTCGTCGGACCCTTGAATGTTAATTAGGCATGGTAGGCTTCGCAAATAAAGCGATGGAGAGATATCGGGGATCGGGTTCGGGGCTTGACGCAACAATTATTGGCTCGGGAACAACGCGGATACCGAATCTTCCGGAGGGGTGGCAAACTCCGGAGCGAGGATCGGCGTCAGGATGGAAGTCGGTGCTACCGAGGGTTCGAGGGTGTAATGCGATTGCGATCCTATGCCGTGGACGCGCATCCCAAGTGCCGAGGGAGCCAGGAGCTGCCTTTTTTCATTATTTTCATTTCTCCGAGGGTTTTTGACACGATTGCAAGACGTTCGGAGATTTTTTTCTTACGCCGTTTAGGAGGATTTTAGGACACTGAACCGTCCAACACTTCTCGACGATAATTTTTTCTCTAAAACTGTTCTCTGAAATTGATTTAATCAATTAAACAATCGTCCAGGTTTCGAAAAAATTGAATTTGTTCGATCTCTGCGATTTGTTTTCGCCAATTTTAATGACATAGTATATATTCACTATGTGAATATGTTTTTTGGAAAATTGGACACCTTTTACGAGTGTTAAGAATTCCGTGACGATGATAGCTTTACAATCAGATGTTTTGATAAAAATTTAGACACCGTTGTCTCCTAATCGATGTATCTAAAAAAATTCTGAAATTTTTTAATTTGAGGGATTCATAATAATAGTGGAATACGAGATAAGAATAATGAGCAAATCCCTGTTTTGTCGATCGATTTCCCAGAGTTTTCTAAACTGAACTAAAATCTAAACCAGTTTGCACAGTAGTTTACGAATGGGTTTATTCGATTTCGAATAAGTTTCTCTCCAACAACCAACGAGGTGAATAGATGTCCTGCAGACGATTTGAAAGATTTTGGCACAAATAGGATATGCGAAAAAGTTCAATGAATTCAGGATAAAAACCGTTCGTGCCGTTTACCAAGAGGGATAAAATTTTTCTCGCCTGCCTAAGCGAACAAGCAGCCCAATTCTGGACTTCGAAAATACCGGGTAAACACTGGAGGGTATGAAGAGATTGTGGATATAATGAGAAAGCTTTAAGGTACGTTTAAACAGCGCAAGATATAAGTATAAATATAGACACTGCGGAGATTATTTGCAGAAGAAAATGTTGTCGGTGGTTGAACCAATGCCGAGGGAATAATTTCATCTCTATATCAAGACCTAAGAGGTCCAAGAATAAGAAGAAAAAATAATCTCGCTCTCGCCTGCGACGGATGTAAGTAACCCAATTCAAACCCGCCTACGAGCTTGTAAAAGCACCTCAACTTCGGACACTTATTCGTTCTCGAGAGTTGAATATTATCCGCAAGTCTGGTACTTGGATGAAACTAAAATTCTTTGACTCGGTGTAAAACTTTGCGCGAAAAACGAAAGTTTTTTGTACGGAGGAACGGGCACCACGTTTTGAATGAAAAGTTAGGAAAAGAGATGCAACCAATGACTAAAAGTGGTGAGCAAGAATGAAACGACATTTCCACTAGCTGTCTGGTGAAAATGATTTCGTGCATGTTTGAATAACTCAAGCTAACAATAAGACATCGAAAGTTAGAGAAAAGATTTTACAATTGGAAAGTTTGCCAATATTTGCTTGCAGCTATCTTCGGAGTGGATGAAAATAGTCATCTTTAAATACGATTTCATCCGTGCTCGCTATCATTGACCCAAATGAGACAGCTGGAAGATTTTTTCAACACCTTCTTCCCTTTTCCTTACTTATGATTCAGATTACGCGACTCATTCATTCTTGACCAAGGACTTCGAGTGTCTCATATCGAACCAGATCGAACGAAAAAACGAAACAAAACTAAAATACGTGGATACCGTTGGATAAAATTTTTACCTCTTACGCGATACCTGGAAAAATACACCCGAATCCGAAAGGTACAAAAGATTTGGCTGTATGCTGGTACAAGGATCGGTCGAGTTTGATTTTTCTGCGGTGTTTTAGGATAGGTACCAACAAGCGTAGCCCGAGCTGGTTACAGAACAAGGTTAGAGATAAAACGGTAGGTTTGAGAAGTCCCTAGACATATAATTAGAGCGAGGCATCTCGTGAGAAAATGCTTCACTCTATAATGGGTCCAGATCACGAACCCTGCCTCGCCCTCCGGTACTGAACTCTCGGAGTGAATTTGTTACCTGGGACTACAAGCGTGCGAGTGTTGAGCCGCGTACGCGGGTAGATTGCGGCTGTATGTGAAATTATCCGCAATTATTGACCGCCGAAATTGGTTTAATTCTCGGGACTTTCCGCCTTGCGTATTATAAATATAGTATATACACAAAGTTGCCCATCAGCGTTTATGTTACACGTTTAATTGCCGGCTAGCTTGGATGTAGACGCGGTATTTAGAGCCCTGCTTTGGCCTCCCGAGTTCACGAACATCAATTGTAAATCCTGCTCGCGGAACCGCACAATCCACGTCTATAATTATTTCATATTTTAATATTCTCGCCAATGTTTTTGACCGAATTCGCTTTCGCTCCTCCGGACAGAGATTTTTCTTTATTTCATACCGTTGCAACTATTCTTCTTCTCCTTCTTCTGATCTCAAACAGACTCACGCAGCTCCGGAGCGCGGAATTGATCGAATACTAATTGCTTCGCTCACCTGCTGCATATTAATAACCCAGAAATCCTCGATACGAAATTTTTATGCAAACGCGAACGATCTCAGTTCCACTTCAAGATAAAGGCTCTTCAATCCGCGGGGTGATTTGATACCCCATTTTCAATCTGCTTGTAATTGGTAATCCTGACATCCTGTCCCATTAGTGATTAAATTGTCATATTTTTTTCTCCCTTCGTCATCTTGAATTTTTTTTTTTTTTTTTTGTCAACTTCGTTATTTGCCTCGACAGGCTCGCAATCAGGGAATATTCAACCATTTGTTTCATTCTATGTATACATATAATTTCCTATACAGGTAAGCCCTGAAGTTCGTTGCTCCGAATTTATACCAGGAAATTTAATGTTGTTACAGAAAATGCAGACGAAGAATGTCAACCAAATTCCCTGCAAAGATCTCGTAAGTAAATAAGGAATTACGTTTCATTTGTACCTGCTACGTTAATGATCGTTAACGAATTGAATGCGACAAACGAGCAAAATATCGTCAAATATAGGCACGTCGTGTTTGCTTTAAGAAAAAAATTCAATTTCAACGTACAACGAAACAAATTTGTGCCATAAGCAAAAATCCGTGCTCGCTCAATCTCATTTCACTTCAGTGATCATTGGCAATTCATGATATAATATAGATATTAAAATGATTAGCCCGTTTTTAGAAAAATCTTCTGGATGTCATTCGCTTCGAAATCGACAATGAAAACCTAAACTGCATTTATTAATAAAAAATCTTCAACTTCGCGAAAAAAATGCATTGGAAATCTTTCACCAATTTTGATATCAATTATGCCAGCAGTATTTTTCAATAGGATTTTTGTAAATTTGACAAACAAAAAAACGTACGAATTAGTTCTGAAATTTTTCTACAATTCTTACAGACTTTGCCGTAATTGTTCGGACGATAGTTATCACGCTTTTTTTCCGCGAATCGGAAAAACAAATGCCTCAACCTTGCAGTCGGTGAAAATTTTGACAGGATAATTTATCATCGAAATTATCACAAGTCTGGAAATTTTTTTCAATTCTCTGACCAAACTTGTAATATTTTACCAAGGTAAAATTTTTTCTCTCTACAAATTGTATCCGTTCACGCGTAATGTAAGCTTCTTTCGCGGTTCTTAATTCGATTTTTGATCAAATTTGAGTAATTAGGAACTATCGTAGTAAGGTAATAAAATTGTGCGGCAGAAAAAAATTAGTTCCCAGATATACCGAGCGCACTGCATCGGAGGCTGAAGGCATTACCGAGCGTGTTTCGTAGCGGGTAAAAATTTCCTAGAACACCTGCTCCAGTCCTATAACCTGTACTCTCTTCACCTGTCTGTTACAGAAAGGCGGACCGACTGCCGGTGCTGGAAGTGAGTATATAGTAAATACAGAGAGACGGTTGTCCTCGACGTTTGCTTTCAAAATTCCAATCCCCGTTACATTTTCATTTTTGTTTTCCTCCTCGACGCGTTTCTTCGCCTTTTAGCTTCTCCCCGCGCTCTTCAAACTCGCATATTTATTTCCATCAGCCCATTTTGTTTGACTTTTATTAAATCGAAGAGTAAGGTGTACAAACAAACTAACCGACTCGACGTGTCTCGAAATCCTAGAGCCTCCGGTTTTTCGGTATAAAATTTACGCCCAATTCACCAGCCATCGAGAGTAAACCAACGGCAGCTGCGTGGCGTTGAAAAATGTATAAAAATATCTGATAATAATGTTTACACTCGACGGTGAAAAGAAAAACGTAAAACGTGGAACGTGAGGAAAAGCTCCATTAATTTTTTTTTTTTTTTTTTTAAATTTATTTATTTCTTTCGTTTTTTTTTTATATCAAATTAACGCACGGATCGAGGAAAGGTTCGGCGTCTGGCCAATCAGAGGCGTCGCGGCGTCGGCTAAGGCGCCGTTGTTGGCCACTCTCCGATTTTTACTATAAACCGAGCTGAAGGTGGGGCGACGGTTGCTCTCCGGACTTTACCTTTCTCCCACCTGAAAGCTAAAGAACCTGCATCGCCGACTGGCGAGAGGCTGGCGTCTCACGTCTTTCGCGATCGCAGAAGTCGCCCGTGTATTTTCTAAAACCGCGCCGATTTCCCTTAAACTTAAATAGATCGGCTTTTGGCCGATCTCCGATAGCGAGAACCGGTGAAAAACGAGGCGTCGTTCGGCCTCTAGATCGGCAACGTGTTTCCGGATCCTTCTGGGGTAAAATCGAATCTGACGTGTCGTGTTCTTGTGTGCGTGTGTGTGTGTGTGTGTGTGCGCGCGTGCGTGCGTGCCTTCGTGTGGAATGAAATCGGACTGCCGAACGCGTAGGAATGTGCAGAAAATAAAGTGAAAAACAATGTGAACGCGTGTAACTAATGCCGCAGGATATTTTTTTTTTTTTTTTTTTATATCCAAGAGATAACTTTTCAACGCACGCCGGCCACGATGCTTCGACTCGACGTAGTTCGTTGAAGATATTTCGAGTCGAAAGACAGATGCTAGCCGCGGTCTGCGTGTTTCAGTGCGAGGAGGAGAGAGGCGGTCGTATCATAGACTGATCGTGAGAGCGAACCTCGATTTCTCGTTCATCTTTCGTCCGTAGCCGTCGGTGTTGAGAATCGTCATCTCGGAATTATGAAGGGCCGTTGCGGCGTCGGCGATCATCTTAGAGAAAATTGTGTCATCTTAGAAAATCATCTTCGTTGACCTGAAATGGACCGGATCAGGTAAGGCTGGGTATTTCTTACGCCTGTGTCATGTCAGCCACATGATGCGAAATCGAATCGCGTGAGCTATCAATGAAACGAGTTTTCTCGTCTACTTGCTGCCTGCGCTTTTACGCTGATAAGCCGATAACTTTACTATCAGAACGCCGAGTGTCGTTAAACACGGTAACGATGTTGTTATTGCATAATGCGATTAAAAAACTGCAGACAAGCTGAAGGTTCACTCTGAGTAACGAGTTTCTAACGCTTTTCTTCACTTATTCGTCGTGAATAATTTCAGCCAACGTGCAGCTCACTGCGAAGCTGATATCGTACTAAATTATTTCGGTTTGTTAGAAATTCGTATTGTTTTCCATTTTTCGATCGGCAAAGGAGAAACATGTTTATTTTCAACATAAGACGTCAAACTTTTTAAAAACTCAGAATGAAATAGACGTGTACGGAATGGCGTTGTACAGTTATAATCCGCTATCGCGCTAGATGATGATGATGATGATGGAATTAAAGAATTAAACAGATATGCGAGATTCTGTACCTACGTGGAAATCGTTAAATTACTATATTGCACGTACGCACATACGGGCATATACCTCGGGGTAACACGCGATGGCAATTTGGTAGAACACGGTTGAAACCGAATAAGCAGCGGGGCAGGGTAAAAAACGCGAGTTATATCGAATAAGCATGTACGCACTTGTGAGGTACGTAATTTTTACGATTTCGGTAAGAGTTTTGTCATTCTCTTAACGAGCGATAAAATAATTACATATCCTTAATACCTTGCGTAAGATGTACAACGTCGTATGAATGTACGGATCGTTGCGTGTTTATGTGTGGGCATGAAAATTTATGGCTATAGTCGGTAAAAAAAGAAACCGTATGTACTTTTTATATCTCGTTTTATTTCCCCTTTTTATTTTTTGGGTAAAAATTAGTACTTCGGATATAGAATGTCGTGTATAATTTGAAAAAGTTTCAAACCGCAAAAAATTTTCATTCTCTCCGAATAATACGGTAGCTGCTGTATAAATGTGGTCAAAATAACTTGACGCTTCGATACTACTGATAAGTTTTTTTTACGTCATAAGATAATGGTACGAACGATTCACAGGGACTTTTTATCATTGTTCAACAACGAATAATACGATGTGCACTGCTTGTACAAGTCTGTTATTATATCGATGAGAACATCACTGTTTCAATAATTGACAGACAGAGAGACAAAATAGAACTGTATCTCGTTTCGAGGTCTGAAAATTACAAACTCTGTCCGATCGAGATGAAGAAAGATTTCCCAGATTTATAATTTCATGTCTGAAATTTCCTCGTGATTTTCTCACCCACGGTTATAATTAGGCAATTCGATTTATGATTTATGTCGTTTAAAAAGGGGTAGTAAATTGCAATTAACGGTTAATTAATGACCTGCGCAAAAAGTATATGATACGGCTATTAATTCTCAGGATGACGGGGGAAGAAATATTTATATATACACTTATGATTTATACGTGCACGCAACGTTATAGGAACAACATGCCTTGGGAGAATCAGCCGGTAAAACAAGTCTGTTAAGAAAAACTGGACACTACTTAAAATCGATGTGCACTAGATAGTCTCTGAGGCTTGTACAGCTCCGGGTTCTGGATAAACGAGAAACTGCATAAAGAGACGCGGTATAGTGTACGGCTGGCGTTCAACGCCATTAAGAAACAAAGGAGGATAAAAGAAAGAACGAGTGTAAGGGGGAGAGAGAGAGAGAGAGAGAGAGCGAGAGTGAAGGAGCGGGCGGGAGGATGGGAGGGAGGGAAATATACGGGATTACGGAAAGACATGGTCAAGGAACAAGCAAGAAATTGCGGAGAGAGAGAGAGAGAGAGAGAGAGAGAGAGAGAGAGAAGGAGAAAGATTTTTTCCCCCTTTTTCTACAATCATTCAATTCGAGTCTGCTCAGTCCGTAGCTGCTGGCTGCAGCACAGGTGCTAGAATGACGCAGACATCGAATCATCGCGAACCGAGGATAATTTTCTCCACCATGTTCTCCAGGCGTACTTCAGTGAAGTATAACACACGCACAGTGTGAACGTCATTCGAAGAGAATGACACGCGAGTCACTTGCAACCAATTTCGATTGATTCAAATTCAAAAAACGCTCATACTTGACAGCTAAACATTACACGAAGATGTCAATGCAGGAGTCGCTGTATCGGTTATAATCTAAAATCACATTTCGCGGTAAGAAAACACGAATTCTTTCAAACCGAACGAGGTTTGATTTGATGTTTAAGGCTTTGAAACAAGTCAGATGCTGATTACCAGTTACCTCGAAATGGCTAAAACAGTGACTCACTTCCCTTTGTGTGCGCACCACCACCTTCGTACCGAGTAAAACTTTCTGTGCTGACAATGAGAGGTGGTTCAGAATTTGTCCGAGACCTTATAGCTCGGCCAAATGGAACGTGCCGTGGCGGCCATTAGAGAACGAGAGAATAGATTAAATGCAAAACTTGAGCAAGTTCTAGTTCATGGTAAATTCTCAGCGTGTCCTGGTTAGCGATGCGGAATCTTTTACAGCCGAGAACGCCGTCTTCCCGGCTTTCAAGACCAGTATTATATACCTACCTGCGGGCAGAATCGTACGTACTAGTTTTGCCTAGAGATGTTATCCCCATTCATCAACAGCTCTTCAGGTCGTATTCTCACAGTTTTGCAGCGATTATCGCAAGACCAAAAACGCGGACTCGAGTGCCTCGATAATCGGAGTCGCAAACCCGAGGACATCCATTAACGAGAGTCCCTTGTTCCGGATGAGGACAGTCACCGTCCGGGTGGCGAGCAAACGAAACGAGTCGTGGGAAAAGGCGTTGAAAAACAATCACGTGTAGTGAAAAAGTTAGTAGGACCGGACCGTAGGAGTAGCACCTATTTGCTAGAACGCAACCACTTAGGTGGTTCAACCATCCATGATTCCCCCAAGGTGCGCACGGAAGACACACCGAGTCCAAACTCTGGCAGGTGGATTATTCGAGGTACCAAGGAGCAGGAACCAGTCCCGAAGTCTTAGAGTCACGAAGGTACGACTAGTCTCGAACATGCGGGATGAATGGGGGGGGGGTTGAAAAATGGGGATCGTCCAGCACCGATTTATCGATATCTGTAAAAAGTTGCCGACTGCCGGTTGCGCCCGGTTACTTAAAGGCGACCACCTAGTGGTCGGCTCAATTCGTAAGAGAGCATTGTGCCTGCGCCAGGCGCGTCAGGAACGCGAACGCTAGGGACGTGAACATTGTGGGGACGACGAATAGCGATGCGCAACGTCGTACAGCCACGCATTATGCTCTCGGAATAAATTATCAACTTGCGTATGATACACGCCTATATGTGTGTAATGTGTATAGACATATCTTATTTTACTACTCTCGGTGCAGGTCCGTGCAGCTCCTTCGCGCTACGCTTGTGGGGGGATGATACCGGAAACGAAGTCAGAACGGCGGAACCATACGCTCACTCAATGGAAAGTCCAAGTCTTTTCAGTACGACGAGGAACTCCGTCCGGTTTAGTTAAGCAAAAAGTTAACAAGCTGTAGGAAAAAAGATTTTATCGCGCCTTCGATCAATCTTCTTATACGAATTAGACCAAGTTTATCGTATCAATCCGCGCCGATTGGGAAATATTGAAACTTTCAACAATATTTCACGTTTTTTTGTTCACTTCCTTCGAATATAATATAACATCTATCCACATCTTGCAAGTTACGAGAAGAATTCCGATTCGGATCGTGAAACGTATCGATCGATCTACAAACGTGTTGTATTATATGAATACATCGTGACGAGTCGCGCAATAACCGGAGCTGCTCGTGAATTGAATTCATGTCCGTGTACATATACGTATATACATGTGTGTGTGTGTGTGTGTGTGAAAAACGGTTGTAAAATATTCGAATTATACGTTCCCGTTCTCGTGTGATCGTTTGAAAATCTTACAAAACTCGCGGACGTGTGAAGTTTCACCGCTCTTTTATGTACCATATAGAGACGTGTATAAAATAAATAAAGTACGTTTCTGTGAGTAACGGTTCGCACTGGTACACACGTCGATCGTTTCTCTCCGAGAAACGAAAGCTTCGGTGAATCTAGTGCTTGATAGGTTTGACAACGATAATAAAACGCGTGTAAAGTTAATGATCGTAACTTTGGAAGAAGAAAAAAAATCAAAATAGAAAAACATCATTGAATAATATAGGAGGAGAATTTTATGAAAATATCGTTAAGAAATGGTTAGCCAATTCGCGATGGCTACAACGGTTCGTAAAGTGAAGCAGGAGAATCGGATGAGAAGACAAAATCAGTCTCAAGGTAGGGCAACGCTGATACGATTATGGATGTGTGTAAAACTTGTGGATGTTGAAAAATATCGATTTCTGATCGATAGTTGTAAGTTCGTTCAAGTCAATTATCCGTATCCTCGAATCTTCAGTGATTTTGAAAATTCTGCGAGGAATAATTATTTTATATATGTTTACGAGTTCAAATTTATGAAATTCATTCGAAACATAATGCATAGTTACAAACTGCACAGTGGAATTCCGAGAATACAATTTCTTTATACTCGCCAATTAATTATTTACACATGGTGATGAAAAACAAAGGAATTTCATGATTAACGACGCGTGTGAATTCGATCGCCAAGCAACCAGCAACTGCGCTTCGCAATTGCAACTGCGTTTCACGTTCACGTTGAATTTTGAGAAAGTAGAAGAGAATTTTCAAAGTACATATCAAGGGCACTGAAAGAACGTTTCATCTCCATCGACCAAAAAGTATATAGAACATAACTTAAACCAGCGTTCAGTGACCCGCGATGATAACTGAATATCAAGTTACATTCGAGGCTCCAAAATTTTCTCAAAACCCATTTCGTTTACCCTGTTTGATCAACACGTATGTACAAACTCACTTATTTCACCATCGTTTTTCCTCACTCCCTTTTAGTAAACAGCGGTAAACATTGGGTGAGTGGACTCTGTCAACGGTTTACAGACTGCGACGGCGATGACATGATTGTGACAAACGGCATCTGTAAAGATACGGGTACCATTAGAGCGATGCACGTATAGTTTTGACCGTGACTATGTGACAGAAGGTGAACGACGCGACTATAACGGGATGAGATCGTAAATACAAGTGAGACACTATTCCATCCAGCGTGAAAGGATGAAAAAAGTTCAAATAAACCTTTATTTGCTCCTGGTTTTACAGTTGAAGTAGCTTCCGCGTGCGAGGTTTCACCCGATTTGCCGCAAAGCTTGTCTGACATCGATCGATCATCCAACGCTTGTCGAATCGAGCGTGATAATGGAAGCAAACATTCACGTCATCGGACATATTTCAGATGAAGAGGGACCGTACAAGCCGGTTCCACCACCAAAGCCGGTGCCGAACAATCAGAAGCCTCACGCTCACCATCAGCACCAAGCAAACAATCAAACGGAGGTGAATCAGACTCTCCAGTCTGATCAAGGATCTCGGATCCAAAACCAAAACGGCTCACAGGAGGTGCAGGGTCAAATCACAGGGCAGCCTCCCGCTCCCGAGTACAGAATGCCTCCGCTCTATGGAGACGAGCAAGGTCAAGGTCAGACGCACCACGGAACTAATCTGCAAACGCACAGTAGCAAATTTCCCGTAAGTTCAGCTCATGTTCACATTCTTCTTTAAATTATTATCAAGACAAATTCCAGGACATTTTCAGACAGTTTGGAACAACTTTGATTATGCACAGGGTGAGTGAGGGTTTCATCGACCTGCTAAATGGACTCGATTGCCTTAAGACCTTGCGAATTCTCGAGAGATCAGTTAGACGCTTCAAACGATTCTCTGATTCAGATCTTTCATGATCTCTAGTGACGGGTCTGCCCTCGCATTACTGCAGTATTTGATGCGAAACGATTTGAGCTTTGTTTATGATTCTATGAATGTGCCGAAAGCTCTATTTGTTTGTCAGGTACATTATCTGGTCTTAATCATTGCAGAGCTTCTGTAGCAAGACCTCAGCTTGATTCGCGAATGAAGTTGGGTTTAATTCAGTTTTTAGTCTCGATTTTAGACTCACCTGAGTTGGACATAAATTAAGTCGACTCCTTAGACAAGAATTAGTAATTTTAGAAATTTCTGGATATGTTCAAAGCCTGTGATTCACGAATTGAGGGTGTTAGAATTATACGCTATAATAGCTTCAGGATCAGGTTCTGGTGAATGAAACGCGCAGCATGATCGAAAAACTTGAAACATTAATAGCTTATGTTTTGTATATCTCATCGTGATGTGCCGGTGCTTATAGAGCGAGGATGGGTGGATTTTATATTGACCTGACGTAAGAGAACGAGCTTCAGGCGAAGACCATGCCGTCAACGTAAAAAGTTTCGCTCGTATAATTTGGAAACTTTTTCTTTTATTCATTTCTATAGGTTTATATTTCGTAAGATTCAGTCTTTCAGATACTGAAAGAAAAAATGTAAAACCACGTGCGCCCACTCCATTCCTTTTCTCCATGCAATAACTCGCCCGTCAACTCCTTTGTCGCGGCTTCTAATAAAGTTAATTGAAATTTCGTAGCTGGGCAACGAATTTCACCACTCGAACACTTGTCGTCGTCATTTACGCTGTCGGAAGTCAGCGAAGAGACTCATTTTTCTCGATAAAACAATGCGCGAATGATAAATCGCCAGGTTATGAGCCCCGATCCATTTTGAACAGTGAAAAATACCGGTTCGAGAGTAAAACTCTCGAGGATTGCTTAATCTTCACTAACAGTAGCTGATCCACGGCTGAAGTAAGGTCTTGAGAATGTTCTCACAAATGGTTACGAACAATAAAGGCCTCGAGCGAGATACGGGCTTGATCTCTCGACTCTGCACCGAGGGAAAACAGTTAGCCGGAAACGCGTTGCGATTCGCAGCCCAGATACAGTCCGCGTGAGTACGGCCAACGTAGGTATCGCTTTTCTTGTTACAAATTATTGCAACATATATGGTGCATACCTCGTTCGCGCAGGGATTGTGCCTTACACACATGCGAAGCGAACAATGGACTTACGAAATTGCTGCAGGCGGGCTTCTTGCGCGCCCAGAACGCGTAGGAATATCGTGGATAGAACTGAAGGTTTTAACACGTCGAATTTTTATGCTATTCGAAAAGTAATTTAAGAATCGGGCTCTTAATGGTCACCCGGAAACATCGCCCGAGGATCGTGAGAGATGAGAGACCAAACCCTGCACGATACAAGTTTCAGCGCAAGAGATACCATCCTTCAATTAATCCGGAGTATCTTTCTCATTGAGCGCCGCAGCTTTTATTGGACAATTACATTTAACGGCGGGGAATAAAAGTTGAGATGTCCGTTGATGCCGTTAGTGTTGTTGGGTTTATCCGCTTCAATTTTTGTCATTCCTGTACACATGTGTGCACCTGATTTCAGATCGAGAGGGAAGTCATACTGTCATCGGGTGACAAGAACTCGAAAATTCCAATTCTCCATGAGTACAAGAAGAGGCCGACCGGCAGGGTAGCCATCGCACCGGATGCACCGGTCAAGCAGCAGGCCTGGACTCAGGAGGTAAAGTGTCGATCCATTGGAGTGAATCGATTTCGTCTACTTACGGTGTAGATACTTTAAGCATGGGAGGGATTTCCACCCAAGCTCGATTTACCTCGAGAAACTTACGGTCGTCTACGAGCGTCGAAGTAAGGCGATCAATGAAATTGAAAGAAAAGGTGTGGATTTAGCCGGGTAATGGAGGTAGCTGTAGGGAGCCGGGAAAAGTATAAATTGAATTTTTTACGTTTCCTCTGCTGGTTCCTCGCACACGAACGGCGTAACATAAGCCAGAAAATCTTTTCCGTATGCGCGGTGCGTGTCTAGGCCCTAGCCTGACCAAATCGTTTATATTCAAGTGGCATCCCTTCCTAAGAAGCAGGCGATTCAGACTGACAACTTTGAAATTCTTCAAGTTGCTTATACACGTCTGGTTCGTGTCGAGCCATTACATCTATATCCTTTTAAGATCGCGCTGCTGAGATTTCATTACAAATATTACATCCAACAACATTTCTCGCCTGTCGTTATAGCGTACGGTACCTACTTCTGCAGAGGCGTTGCTTCCTCGGCCACGTGGGCATTGATTGGTTTTTCAGCACGGTAACCCAACTTTACAATTCTTGTTCACTTATGGCTTTTCAAGTCTTTGATAAGCCAACCGGCTCGCCTACGCGAATGGATCGAAAGTATCATCGAGCCCATCGTAAATACCATGGTAATTCGTCGAATCAGCTCCATAATGCAGTTTTCTTCGGTGTTGATAAATACGATCATAAACGCACGACTTGGCTTGTATGGTTATCGGTACACGAGGTGCGTTCTTTCCAACAGTCAAACGGATAATCGTGCTTCACACAAGAGCCAAGGGATTTCAAAACACACCATAAGGCCCCGTGTCATGTTGAATTTAGCGTTGCTACGAGGTGGCACGAAGCCGTGGCGTGCGTCGGGTAAATCGAGGCCGTGCATGATACCCTCGGTCATAGCGTGTAGAAGCGTTTCGGTAAACGAGGAGCTGTGTGTAGAATTTGAAAGTAATCCATAAACGGACGGAACCCTCAGATACCCGCATTCCCTGTTCCAGGAAACGCAAATGCAAGAGCTGAGACAGGACTACCAATCGAAAAATTACCAAGCCCAGGACACTTATTCGTGAGTATAAAAAAACAAAAGAAAAAAACGAAATCCGACGAATGAAACCTTGCGTCAAATAATTCGACTGTCGTGAAAATCTTTGTCCGCAGGTCATCGGCCGGCGGTGCAATAGCCAGGTCGGGAAAAACGGAGGACGACAAGTCAAAGTCCTTGTCGAGGACCTACCACACGATAAAGGACATGATCTCAAGCCGCTTCGGGCCTAGCAGAAAGGAGACGGAACTCGAGCCAGAAGCAAGTCTGAACAACGTTGCCGAGGATCTTCGCAAGTCAAGTAGAAGCATAAACGACCAGGACGTGGAGACGAAGAAGAAAGAAGCGATATACGGAAAGCCGAGCCGGGCGGCTCAGGATCCGGCGGTGAGCATGCAGCAACAGTACCCGAAAAATGCTTACGGCCAGTACGGCCACGCGTACGGCTACCAGGCAGGGCAGAGCATCGGCCAGAACGTGCAGAGCATCCAGAACGTCTCGCTGCCCGGTCAATTGCAGCCCGCCGCCCCGATCCAGCCCAGTCTGCCGGGTCAAAGCGCTCAGTTGCACGTGAGTCACCATATACCAGGCGGCGGAGTCCAGACCGTCCATCAGACGCAGATCGGCGGTTTCACGCAACCCCAAAGTGGGCCCTCTCAGGCCCAAGGAATGGCGCGAGAGTTCCAGATACCCGGGACCAGCGGTATGCACCATGGCCAGATGCAGTCGCAGCCCAATGTCAATTCCTCGAAGCACGGCCAGGGCGTGATACAGCTCCAGTCGCCGAGCCAGCCGTACCAGAGCCCGCAACAGTTGGTCCACCAGAACCAACTGCTCCAAAGTCCCGCTGCACACTTCGCGCAACAGCACGCACAGAATATGCATCAGCGGCAGCTCATCCAGCAGATGCATCAGCAACAGATAGCCAGTCAGCAGAACAGCAATTCGACCCCGCTGCGGAGTGGCCAGCAGCCCCAATTCCAAAGCCCCTATCAGCAGCAGCAGTACCAGGTCAGGCAACCCATTTCCAGGTCGCAGATCGATCTGCCAAGCACCTCGAGACAGGTCTCGGACAATAGGACCACCACCAATCAGGACATGTACTATCACTATCAGGGCAGGCCTCGGTACGGGGTTCCTCAGGTGTACATAAAGTCGGAGAACAGTAACCAGGACGCCGAGTTTCAGAGAAGAAGTTCGGCCAGGCGGATCGAGAAGGCGGCTTCGCAGCCGCAGTTGAGTTTCGAGGACGAGCGTAGCGCTGGTGAGATGCCGAGGAATTCGAGCGTGGACATCATGGATAAGGAGAAGTACGAGATCACCGTCGAGGAGCGGCAGAATCAAGGTCAGGGGGAGTTCGGCAGGAGTGGATCGCAGCGAAAGGACGAGTATAACAGGCCCGAGACGAGTTTCGGCGTGCGAAGAGAGGAGATGCGAAATTCCGTTCGAGAGACGGACTACGGGGAGGTCAAGGAGACCAAGGAAGGTTCCATGATGCCCAAGAGGGTGGAGGAGCTTCAGAAACGTTCGGAAATTGATGATTACGGTCCGAATTCGAGGAAGAAAATTAACGAGAGTGAGGCATCGAAGAATACTCAACAGACGAAGCGAGTTTCCGGCGACGCTTACCACATGACCGAGACTCTGAAACGCCTCGAAGACGCCACGCGGAAATCGGACGTCGAGCAGTATTCGGCTCAGGAGTTGACCGCCAAGTCTGACGGAAGAAAGGACGAGCAACTCGAGCAGGGAATGAACCGACTCAAGATCCATAACCAAGGATCAGGATCGGATTACGACAAGGCTGGTCAAAGTTCGTCGAACGTTGATTCCGGGAGAGGATCGGCCGTGTATTCCAGCGGGAGGCGACCACCGCCGGAAGATCAGATCCTCATCCAAGGTCTATGAGAGTTTCCTCTTCACTACCCTGTCCTTCCTGACCGTCGTACGCGAGTTCTTTGATTTTCGCGAAAATCCCAGCTCACATCACAATCGGGACTCGCTCCTTCTCGTAAATCTATTCGGCAATTACCGTCTATTTGGTACCGCTTCAAACCCTGAATCTCAATTCGCATTCGGCGAATAATTCAATTTCTACCGGGGATAGAGACCGTGCCACGAATCATGAAGAAGCCGGTTAGAAATCATTGGACGCCACTTTGAACCGTCGGAAAACTTTCGCGAATGCGGTAAATTGAATCGGTCGAGAGCATCCGACGGAATACAGAGGCGTGGGTTTTGACAATCGATCACTTTTTACGAGCTGATATTCACGTCGGTCGACAGCGTGAACGTTCCCATAATTCACCGTGTCGACTCTGGTCTCCTTCAAACACCGCATTTTTCCCTTCGTCTTCGCTGTTTTTATACACGTTCGATTCCGGGTGTTCAATGCTTGGTTGATAACGCAGTTATCCTCGTCCAGGGCAAGACTCCGAGTGGGTCGACATCGTGGAATCGGAACTAAGGAGCATCTTGGAACCAAGGGACGTCCCGGCGATGGCGCATTCGACCCTTTCGGAGAGCGTATCGTCCGTTACACCTCCGTTACCACCCCTGTCACCTCATGGGAGCCCACGGACACCCAGAAATCGATACACCGCCAGGTAACGTCGCGTTAAGAACTCCTGACTCTTTCACAATCTTCGCCGCGGTATGAGTGATCGATTATTCAATGTACCCGGGGGCTCCGGACAATACGCATCGTTTGAATTATACATTCGCTTGTCGATGACAAGCAACGGGAGATAAATCAAGTATGAAATATCAGAAAAGCTTTCACACCTTCGGTATCACATTCTCTCTGAGTATTCTGGGTGAACCAGCAGCTTTGCTTAATGGACCCTAATTCAGAATAGGGATTTCCGTATGTCGAACCACTCGATGAACTTGAATCAATTTGTAGAAAAAGAAAATAATACATTGAATTTTTGAACAAATTATTGCTGATTGTCACCAGTCTAAAGTATCATGAACTACAGATTTTGTCATCACTCGAATATTGGCTTACGAAAAAATTGTAACCATACAAGCAATTGGTCAGATCGAAACAATAAAACTTCTAGAAAAAAAGTTTTTAAAACACGTACAAAGTAAAATAGAAATAAAAATGCTATGATCATACTTAATTCATGAGTTTTCAAAACAAAAAATACAAATTTCGACGCGAATCTAAAACACGGGTTACGTCTCGTTCGTAAATTTAATATAACTGCAATACATCAGACTTGGTCGTGAAATATGCTTATAAATTACAATAAACTTTCGAGTTTGGAAGCTCGGCGTGTTTGTTAGAAGCGAAGATAATGGCTGTACTGAAATTCGGGTAACGGTTTTTCGTCGTTTTTCTTCGATATTTTAGACGAATGTGACTTTGTCTGATCTTTCTTTCACAATGTACCAATACCGTTGATTTCAAATCCCAGAGTATATTTTCCGTCTGAATGTAACGACGGGGAGCATTGAGGCTAATTTTCGTATAACTAATATTTAAGCAAATGTTTTATTCACGAGTTGAAAGAGCAACTGTATTTTCCATTTGGGTCGTCGTCGAAAGCTGACGAAATAACAAACATCGAGTGTGAAGAAGGAGAGAATGATAATAATGAAACAGACCTTTTGAAGGCACATTCTGTGAACGTCCGTGAGCATATTTTTTGTTTTCTTATTTTTGTCTCATAAACAGACGAGCTCGCCAACGGTGTTGGCTTTTCCGAAAAGTTTACAGCAGTTGAGGTTGCGGCTAATCTTAGACCTGTCAATGGCCGCCAAACTTCGACGGTAAACTTTCTCAGATTTTCAAACACGTGCGATCATCATTTCAGTTTGCCTTACGGATCGAAACCGAATTACAGCGAGTACTCGAAGAGCAGTGAGAAAAGGAACTTCGCCAGCGGTTCGAAGCATCGCGGTGTGTCGACGTCGAAGAAGGATGCCGCAAAAAAATTCTCCCATCGTGAGTGAACGAACAACTATTTGTCAATGTATTATAAAGTCTGTTATCGCCCTATTTTCTCTCACTTCATCCCGGATCTCAGTCGACAATCAGTAACTGAGGAGACCGTTCGAAAAGTAACAAGTACCCAGAGACGACGAATGAAGAGTATTTTCATCCTCAGTTTTCGGAATAGAAGCTGCTGATCTGACCTCGACCACAACTGGCCTCGACCTCGAGTCCATGCTGGACCGGAGTGATTCTGACCTGAGTACAAACGACGCGAGGACCATCAGAAAGCAGCTGGAAGGGCTTGAGAACATGTACAGTGAGGTTCGTAAAACTGAACATCTGCAGACTTCGTGGATAAGGCCGACTGTGATATTGAATTGGAATGTCGAGTTAAACCGAAAAAAGTTCACTGAAATGCTGTGCGTGGTTCTTGACTGTCACGGATGATTAATTTTCAATTAACGATTATTTAATTAGGTTTTGAAGCTGCTCGGTGGGAGCGTGAAGAAAAGGAGAAAAGCACGCGGACTAGCCAGCTATGGATCAGTATCGTCCTTGCCATCTTCGTCGGTCTCCTCGAGGCCGGTAACGAGACATCACGACAAACGACGCTCACACATCGTCGACGATAGGATGAAAAAAGCCAAAGACGTCAAGGTAAATTCATTGCACTTTCCGGCGACCTGATGGCGCATACATGCGTGATTTACGTGAAACTTGTATAGGAAGAGAGTAGAAACGATAAAGCAGAGGAAAGACTCTCATTTCGTCGGTCGTCTCGCGTTATGACGAAAAAATTCAATGGGCACGCGAAGAAACGATTGGTTAGTTCGACACGTCTCAAAATTTTCATCTATTACAGTAACAACGAAAATGGTACATAATGATTTTCTGGTTTGTAAGAACAGCAAAATCTGATGCCTAGTCGATGAGTAATGTAAGCAGATTGGCCTCGTTATTTTGCTATGTCAAGTATAAACTAGAGCTTGTTAGAACTGAAGCTGCTGTACGTCGTTATCGTTTGCGGAATATGTCGTGAGAATCACTACTTTTTAATTCGACGGACTAAAACTGGTTGGAAGAAACGTGTCTGAGGCGCAGGTGCTTACTTATTTTGTTAAAACAACCGAGTTTTTTTTGTCCAATGTGACATGAAACCGGCCATTACTGTTCGGTTTGATTCAACCATTCCTAATTCCACGTGAAAATCTTCTTAGAGGAAAATCAAACATGTCTTTCAGGTTGCAGGAGATTCAAAATAAAAGAATTTTAGATACCTTAGCGAGGTTTAAAGTAAGAAATTGGGATTCCATGAGTTTTCTGTTAGTTCTCTATTCGATTACGTTCTTGTTTTCAGAGCATCAACAAGAGATTTCAGAGGCTGGAGTCGCACGTCGTGACGTTGGCACGATCTGTAGCTCATCTTAGCTCGGAAATGAGGACTCAACACTTAATGATTCAGGTAGGAATCCGAAAATCTGTCTCCCTCAAGGGTCTTCGCTAACCGTGACATTCATTTCCTGCGACAGAAATTACAGTCACTCATCAAAATGAAAGATTTCCTGGATCAGCAGAGAGAGTGTTAACGCACATCTGGAAAGAAATGTTTGTACGCAAGTTGAACAAAATGTTCAGGGCTTCTTAAATACAGCAATTAACTTACAGGAAACCATTCCATCTCTATATTGTCACTTTTGCTGGTCATTATCAACCAGCAGATCTCTTTTGCCTTGTTGGTAATCTGTACAGGGCACTTATAAAACGGTACAGCTTCGAATCACCAGGAAAGTGGTCTTCATTTGCGTGGGATAGTCGGTTCCATCCCACGCATCGTATAAAAGCCTGGTCATTGCCACCTTAGTCACTGCAGTGACCACGACCTTTCTGAAGAGTCCGTTAAATCGGTTTAGCGCAATTCTCGAGCCTCACGATTGTCAGATGATTAATTAGGCGGAATTAAGACGAGCCTCAGAGATCAGACGCAGTATTACAAAGTTTCGACAAAGCTAGCTAGGAATAATATTCTGTAGGGGCTGGTCCAACAATTATCTGTAAACGATCCGGGGTCTAAACTTTGATTATTCCGCAATTTTGGTATCTTGAAATGTATACTTAGATCCAAAAATCCTGTTAATTTCAGAAATACATACATTGATCTATAAGTCAACTTTAAACAGATTGATTTTTTATCATCCCAATTCTTATTTTATCCTTAAAACAACTCCGTAATTAAGAATAGGTCGGTAAGTTGAAAAAAGAAAAAAAAATGGACTTATTCGATGTTTCTCAACTTTTGTCTAAAACTTCACGTATTTGTCCCAAAGCTCGCAGTTTCTTACACAATTAAGAATGACTTTTTACAATGAATGAGACGGTGGCGAAAACTGCAATGGATTTTATAAAAACTTCTACAACTGTAAATAAGATGAAGATATTTTGATATGAAATAAAAAAACTTTCATGTCCGGAAAGATCGGACGTTTCTACATCGAAAACACTTTGGATCATACTTTTTCCGTGATGAGGATATCATCAAAATATAATATAAAAATCAATCCGTTCAAAGTTAAGAAAATTGATCAACATATTTCTCCCGAACCGTAAGAGCTAGAAGCCCGAGACTTGCAAAATTTTTGCATCTCAGTACGTATTTGAAAATATCAAAATTGCATAAGGATCTCATTTCAGGCTCCAGATCATTGACAGGTTGTAATTAACGTACCTTCTCACGAGCACTCTTCAGAGTTTTCCTTATTAGCGACGTGCCGATGAACCGCGGGAGGTGAAGTGCTAAATTTTAAAAAACTTTTTCTAGGAGATGGAAAATATACGGGGCGAAATATCGGCACTGAGGACACAGACTAGCATGGCCATGGTGAGGTCTCAGTCCCAGCCTCTGATAAAGGACTCGGACCTCCCCGCGCTTTCGAATCCATCGCGGGTTAAGAAGCTGACTAAGTTCTTCGGGGCCGAACCACCGCTGATAAGACTGTTTCTCAGAGAGCTCGGATACGAGGTGAGTTTTTGATTCGACAATCTGCCTGCGCTGTTACTAAACTGAAGGCTTGACAACCTGCTAATGGATAAGGGCAGTTCTTGGATACAGATGGGCCGGTATTGTCTCAGTAGTTGTGGATTAGATACCTGACAGGGACTGAGGAATCGAGCGCGTGAGAAATGGTCTTTCTCTGCTTGGGGTGAAGAAGAAAAAAAAATACGTGAGGGCGGACTTGCTCAGCTTCAGAGTTCCGCGGTTTGTTTTTCTTCTTCTTCTTTCTTTTCTGCCCGCAGCTTCTTTCGCTTCATTCATTTTTTCATTCTTTATCTTGATAAGACTTGGTACACCGAATTTTTAATTATTCCTTAATTGCATCTAAATTTGATATGACACTTGTGTTGTTCAGTATTTAATGTATATAGTAAGGATCAACTCGTCTGATCGGTTTTTGTGTGCTTATATTGGATTTTAATATAAAGTTCTTATGTAACTTCAATGAAAGATCTTGTGGGATTTTAAAAGAATTCAGAAGCTGTGCAACTGTGCTAAAGATTTAAGGATTTTACGCGGATTCAACAGATTCAAGTTACAAGTGTAGAATTGAATTTCAACGGTTGCTAATCTGACGGGTCATAATCTTTACGGTAATGCTTAACTTTTCATTCCATACTGGTTCTTCAATCATTTACTTCCGTAACTCTCAAATAACGTTTCTGACCGAATCACTACAGACAACTACAGGATCAATGAAAATCCAAAAGAATAGCGGAGTGTAAGAGAAAAAGCAGCATAGCTGATAACGAATGTTGAAAAATTGTCTAAGATTCTCATACACGGTGTGTTTCTTCACGCATCGATTATCCCGCCAAACACGTGAGATTTTCATTTAGCATCCCGTTATCATTCAGCTGAATAGACTCGGCAATTTCGCAGTATCGAAGCTGCGTAGATTTTCCTTTAGAAGAGTTTAGAGAATAGCGACCGACGAACCCCACGATTTCTGGGTTTCAAAGGCGGCAGTAATACGTCTTTCTCTAAACACAGCTTTATTGTCGAGTCAAGTTGGCCGATAACGTGTTCGTTTCTGTTACAGAAATACGCGAATGCCTTCGAGAAAGAGAAGGTTGGCATGGTGGAGCTACCCTACTTGAGTGAGGAGCGATTACAGAAAATGGGTGTGCCTCTCGGCCCGCGGCTGAGGATTCTGCAAGAGGCTAGAATATCAGTTTGCAAAGACCCCGTGTACGTGGTTTGACTTTCTCCCGAGCTAAGCTTCGAGAGAAAACAAAAGTCGAGTGAAAAAAGTAAGAAAAAGAAAAGAATGAACGAACAAGCAAATAAATATAAAACGGATTTTTAGACCACCGTAAAACGGGTGAATAAGATTCGGATATAAAAAAATTTTAGCCCACAAGATTGATTGCTGTATGTAATATTCGAACGGAGATTATTTAGTTAACATAGAATCTACGGTATTAGAATTAATTAAATATACTACAGGTTATGTATTATGGATACCTACCATTGAGTGGAGAAATTTTTTTTACGAGATTTTTCACGTTAAACGAAAGACTGCATCGATAAAAAAAAAAACAAAACAAAAAAACTATACAATAATACTTAGCTATGTAAAGCTGTGCTTTTATGCATAGTCGATCTGTAATCATTGTGTACAATACTTGTATAATAGATAGCGCAGTTGTAGGGCTGTTGACAATAAAACTAAAGGGTTCTGAAGAGAAGGAGAAACGAGCCGATTACATGAAAAAAAAACAACAACAAAAATGCAAGATACATTATTCCCAAAGAAATGTTGATATTACGCAACGTTGAGCTCGGGGAGATTGCCGGCTATCGATAATAACATCCATCCGGAGGGTTAATCATTACAATTATTTGTACCTCCGACCTTCTCAAGAATATCCTCAACTCGATTTCCTTCGCAGTATGCGGTGCACTTTTCTTTTCCAAGATACGTATATTATGTTTCGATATATAAAGCATATAAAGCATATATATATATATATATATATACATGTATGTATATAGGTATGTACTCGTATAACATACCTTTACTCAACCAATTTGCGCGGTCACTGTCCTCGTTTCCTTCTTTTGCCTTGAGGCAAAAAATAAGGAAAAGAAAAGAAAAAATGGGAATAAAAGAAAATACACACAAGGTGTGCTCCCCATTCTATGTACAATGTAGTGCACATAGCTGTAGTACGTGATGTAATTACCGCCAGGCAATCTCTTCGATATTCACCTCATGTAGACCTTGTACAGTTACTGATATTATTATTATTGTTATTTTTTTAATTATTGTTGTATCTATTATCGTGACATTATAATTATGGTATCATCAATATTGGTATTTTAATTAATATTATTACGACGTTAATTCGTTTATATTTAATAAAATTTTCTTATTCTTTCCTTTTACTCGAATATCCCTTATATAGACTCGTATTAAGTTTTCGAATTTATTTAAAACTTCTATAAATCTCGTTCTCAATCATTTCCGCATCTCATTCAATTGTTTCTGTTTTTTAGTCACGAAATGATTGTATTTTCTACCGGGTTCCTCACTCGCAAAAATAAAGGACCACCGATCATGGAAAAAGTTGCTAGAATTTCCTAGTTTCCTTCTTTCTTCTTCGCTGTATAACCTGTGACACAAGATGTAAATATTGTTGAACAAAGGCCGTTAGGTTGAATAAAATTATTACTTTGCTCCGATTACTACGATCATATATGAAAGAAAATTCTGAAAATAGTTTTTAAAAATATTTAAGAGGCACTTTATTTTCAGTGTCCAATTTTCAGCGTCCGAGAACATTATGGAGAAATACGTAATTCGACTTCGTTTTTGGGTTCGATGAAAAGAAATTTGAAAAGCCCAACGAGAAAAATGTTATTTGTCATACTTGCTAGAAAATTCTATTAAAATAGTTATCGTTACGGTGATATTTTGTTGATTTAACTTAAATTTTTCAGTAAAATAAGGCCTTAAATTCAACTTAATGTTGCGCCAACGTCAATCTATTGAAATAGTTTAAAATATTATACAGCACAAGTGACTACGGTCGAAAAAAATAATATCACATATAACTATGTTGTCCGCAAGTTATAACTGCAAAACTTATTTTCTATCTATACCGAAACCTGAATTTTTCAATTGTAGCGAAAAATGAAAATAGTTATGGACTGGATCAACCGCAACTAGATTTTTCTCCTCACAATCAGTGTACATTACGTTATTTTGAAAAAGTGATAATCGGTAACTGCTCGCGCCGATTCAACGGTTAAAGCCAAATATTTCCCTTTAATCGTAAATTGCCATCTTGTCACGGTGTTTTTCATGAAAATCTTCGGCCCATTGGCCTTGGTACCGCGAAGCATAATTGAAGGACCATTCCGACAAGAGGGCCACGGTCCATAGAGTCACGTGCACTATCTCTACCACGTGACTACGTGGCGTGGCGTGGTTCTCAGACGCTCTGTGCGACCAATCAAAGGCGCGGGGCCGACTATAAAAATAATTGGCACCAATTGTTAAATTGTGCATTTCCTAATGAAGTTGGATCACTTCAACCGGAAGACGAGGCGAACATCCTTTCGTGCTTCGAGACACTTCACCCATTTCTTGACCCAAGGGAAAAATTGACACCATGAGTTACATATTTCACGGTTACTTACATTTAACAGAATCATTGCGAGAAATTACTTGACAAATAATTTTACTGTTATTGCGTGATTTCCCATGATTTCTAAGGATTCCTTAAGATTACAAAGAGATTTCTCTAATGCTAGATGAATTCTCATGACTACCAATCATTGCTAATGCAGAATTTTATTTTAACATTACTGGTTTCAGTGCGATTTCGGAGATTGTAAAATGATATCGAATGACGTTGATCGAAACACTGATTGCGTGGATCACGTTATTCGTCGATACGTAATAGCGAGAATCGTGATCGTGACCCAGACGTGCAGGCTGCAGGCAGACGGAGTGATCGCAAAATTGATATAATTGTGCGACGTGAGACGAGAACTCACCGCTATGTTTCATTTCCCGTACCCGCTTCGAAAATCCTTTAATGGTCATGTTCCGGCAATTTTCCTGCACCCTACGACGAGTCTCTGGCCTTTCATCAAAATTGTAGTGCTCCAAGAGCAAAAAATTTTCCGGTATGTCTTCAAATCGTCGCAAACATATAGTTTTTAATTGGGTTACATCGTGAGAATTTTTCAAATTGTGGTTATTTTACAGTCCTTAACTGTTTTCATTTTTTATCACAGCGGAAAATAATGTTCTGTGCTTGCTGGCATTATTAGCTATTTGCACAAGAATGAATTCATCTCGAGGTCTAATTTGACTGGAAAAATGTAGTAAATTTAATACACAGATTTAGTGTTGTGATAACTCGAAATTGTATTACTGACAACCATAATCTTACTGTTTGGGAATGGTATTATACAAAGTAATTGTACCAAATTTTCTTATTGTTCGAATGATATCCAAACCGTTGTTGAAATGATATCCATTTCACTAGAATTTCCTAGTGACTTTAGCAAATGAAAATTTTCTCAACGTACAATTTTGATACCTTTGTTTGGTTTCAGCGATTTTGGAAATTGGAATTCGATTTTCTTTATTTGGTTCTGCATAATCGAAAGAATGTTCAAGTTCAAATTATAGGCTATTTAAAAGCGAATCTCGTCATAGAACTCAAGACTAAATATGACATGAATATTTCTCAGAGCCGAACGGTAAATTTATATTTCGCTTCAATTATCATTATCACCCGAAGGTCGAAAAGTCTTTTAAATTTTTATTCGTTTTAATATTTTTCAAAAAGAAATGAGTGATTCGATATAAATATTGTGTTTCGTATACGATTCAACAGTTGAAAAAGCAAATAAATTTTGAAAATTTGTATCTAGTCGTCAAATTATTCAATTGGATCAAGTTCTTTCTTCATTCAAAAGTATGTACGTTGAGCTTCCGTCGTTTTTCTTTTTTTTTTTTTATTTTGTTGGAATCGATTAATGTGAAGCATTGTTATCGACGAGAACTTCAAACATTTCGCACTGTGACATATTTTGCGGTACCCGCGATATCTCAAAAAACGGTTGAAACGATTTACTTCGAACGTGAAAACAGTGTTCTTAGAGTTTATCCTTCCAGCCAGGATCCAATTTTTTCTATCAACCGAATGTTGACCAATTGAAGATAAAATTCGATTTTTGGTTAAAAATACACAATTTCATTTAATTTGCAAACTAATAGTGACAAAACGCATAAGCTATTCAAAAATGATGTCTCTAAATTCGAAGTTAATCGTTCCAGTCATTTTCGAGAAATCATAAACACCGCAAAAAATGTCACCGAGTGAAGTGATCAACGTCATTCCGAATAACAGTGCTCCCTATCAATTTACTGCGATAAAAATAGGAAAAAAATTGTCAACGAAGCTTCATCTAGATACTTTTTAGCAAAGTAAATCCCAATAGAATCACCTAATTAGTTGTCGATATATCAATTCCCATAATTCACCCACTTTTTCAGCCGTCCGCATATAAGCCGAGCATTTATGTACCCCCTTAAAACGGAACATGGATGACGAAGTGGATGAAAAATGACGGTTTCTCATGTTCCATGGTTCGAGAGTGAGGTGTGAGATTAACTAGATACTGTGTTGGCGTTTCACAGGGGTGATCAGTCGAGAGATACGCAACGAATTAGGGATCACACCGACGACCCATGTCGAGCACTTCGAAACTTGAGCTCGAAACTAATGCAAGCCTTCTCTTCCATCGTTGTCCCACGTTCAACGTCTCCCCTCCCTTTTCCACCTTGCGCGTATGATACTTGCATCGTGAACATGTCCGTCCCATCGTCAAAACTCTGGTCTCTTTGATGCCAATTGACCTTTTCCCCCGTCCTCCACCTCCGCCGCCGTCATTTCTCTACGTTAAATGCACAAGATTACACGTTATATCACTCGACGTCAAGCCTCCAACCGACGAACATGAAGACCCGTCACCTTATTTCACCCCTGGTTTTAATCGCCGTCGTAACTCTGGCCACCCCGATTTTCGCCGAAGTTGTTGTTTGGCGGCCCTGCTCTTATTCGGACCGTAAGTAAGCTTGCAACTACTCAAGTTTCTGATTTCGGAATTATATCACTCCTCCCTCTCATTTGTCAACGGTCGTTCTTAGTGCTGGATAGAAAAGCGTAGTCAGCTTTGAAACAGTCCACGTTGAGTGTTAAACGTCACCGTCACTAATCCTTGTACATGTCATGAGTGATATCACGACTTTGTATTTAGATCTAGACGGAAATCGGTTGATAAACTTTGTTTAGCAGTAACGCGTTCAATTTTCGAGCATTCGTTTAAAAGATACAAATATCGTGACCCACGGAGTTTACTTTCAAGTTCATCGAATAATATGATCTATTTTCATTCTTTGTGAGGCATAAATGAAAGAATTCCAATTAAATTGATGAAAGAGAATGAGAATAAAATTTCTGGGGTAAACCCGAGGATAGGAAAATTGAATAGGCTATTTGAAACTGACGTAAGGTAACCTATTGAACGCCTGGATAAGCCGTATGCCAAACATGTTGTACGATAAATAATTCGGCGTAGAAACTCCGTCCACAATTGTCTTTACGTATAATCCAATTAAACGTTGTTTATAAGATATCTCGTTCGACGTTATTGATATTGAGACAGAGGGTCCGTAGAATTTCGACGAAGATTCGCGGTAGCAAATAGCCGATTAATATAACTCGTTCGTTCGCTGGGGAATTACGAGTGAGTGAACCTGTCTTATCGTGTATGTCTCAGGTCACTTAGGATTTTTCGATAAAATTTTCACGAACAAAAAGAAAGATCTAAATATTTTAACCTGTTGATCGTCAAAGATGGTAAGAATTCCAACTCCATTTCCATCTGCTTTACAGACATCGACAAACGATTAGAGATCGCTATGTTGAATGAATCTTCACAACTTATGGGCTTGAAATTTTCCAAATAAACTCGGCATCTGTACTTGTACTCTTATTAATTTTGCTCAGTGTTCAATGACGTAAAAAAAAAAAAGAATATTTTTCCGTTTTATTCCGTGAAACAATTGAAATGTTCTCAATTGAACTGAATTATATTCGTAACAACGCAATGTAGTTACGATTAATAATGTTTCATCGAGAACGACATTCTCGACGTTAATTTGTATTAATGTTCTTCTTAAAAATGCAATACAAAACCCTACGGAATTAGTTTCAGAAAATTTACCAACCAACTGCACGGTACACGAGGTTCGAGTAAAACCCTGCAAGGAGGCTACTTCCAAAAAGCCATGCCGTATAAAACGAGGACAAGAAGCGAGCATCAGCTTCGATTTTACACCCAGTAAGCTTAAATTTCATGATAACGTTTTACTTATAATTCGTACCATCTACGTATTCGATATTTCTATGGCATTACCAGCCGTGTCTTCTTTATCTTATTTAAAAAATTTCTAAAATATTTACGAATACGGTTAAGTTTGGTTTATTTTCTTCTGTAAATTTTACAGATTTTTCGAGCGACAACTTGCAGAGCAGTGCTTACTGGGCGAATGATATGCAAGACATTGGATTCCCAGGAATGAATACGAATGCTTGCGGTAATACAGCTTGTCCGACAACCTCGGGGACAAGGCAAACTTACAGTTACGAATTGGCTATTTCAAAATCGTTTCCAGTGGTGAGTCAAAATGTCTATTACATTATCTCAAGGTACAGCCGAAGTCTGTAACTTCGTTTTCATACTAAAAATGAATACTGATGAATTTTCGGACAGTCGTTTATAAGCGTGAAAAATCTGTACTCTATTTGCCACGCTTATAAGCTGCAATGTCGTAAATAAACAACGCAATAATTTGTTCCGAGGATTGGTTTAAGTAGTTTCCAAGAGTTTGTCGTCTCGTTTGCTTTCAATTTACTCAACAACTCGCAAAACACGCGGGGATGCGGGTTTCAGAGTCGTCGCGTCATATTTTTTCCGCAATTTTTCATTAAATAAAAAGATGAGATTACACGATGAAATTATTTGTTTATCTTATCTGCACGCTTGTTCTTCTTGTATTACAGAGAATTTTCAACGTCAAGTGGAAACTTTGGAACGAGGAAGCTCAGGAATGCTGCATTCTGTTCCAGATTAAGCTCACCAAATAAAAACAGTTTTTGGTCTTCAATTCTACGATATTACAAAATTTTTGTCATTTTATTTATACATCTTCAAATTCAATAAATAACTCTCCGTTTCTTAAATATATTACATCATTGTATTATAATTTTGAGATAGCCAAGCGCAAAAAATGGATAACTCGAAGAAATGAAAAGTTCTTGAAGCAAAAGATTTTCCGTTCATTTCTGAATTGGATTAAGAATTCCCAAAGTAGATACTGCTTATTGTAGTTATAAAATTCAACCTTCTATATTTTATTCTTTTTTTTTTCTTTTTAATCATTTTGCTTTTGCTTCATCAACACTTTGACTATACTTCAGAGTCATTGAAAAGTAATTTATGCCCATTTATTCAAGTGATTTTTCTATTTTTTTACCCCGGCACCCCAAATTTTTAAAAGCTTCTTTTTGTTCGATTTCTACCATAGTTTTTACAAAAAGTTGATTATACGCACAGGAGCAGACGGAAATACAGAAAACATTTTTTACTTCAGAGTGTTAGAACCAATTTTTTCCCTCTCAAGCGAGAGGAATAAATGGCAAAGGTAGAGCGAATTTTTCTCGAATCGAGAGAGAGCTTTTTGCAGTCTCTCCACCTTACTGACAGAGGGTACGGCAGTTTTCATTCTTGTCTGCAAAGTAGCAGTTACGTCGAAAGCCGGCGCGCGAAATTTGATCGAAGAAAATTGACAGAAACTTTTACAGGAAAGTAGTGAGAAGAAAATTACAGGATTAAAAAAATTCATACCCGATACCAGTGAAGTATATGAAATAGATTCATGCAATCTGTCATGATTTCACAGAGCACTGGGAAAACAATTTAACTTGCCCTGGCAAATTTTTCAAAACAGTCGCATCAATCCGATCCGTTTTGGAAACCAGAAACTATGAAAAAATTTGTTTCTGCATCCGTATGATTTTCATATATTTGGAAGGATTACCCCATGGTTTTGAAAATGTCATAGTGTAAGATACAAATATGGGTTTCTTAATCTATCTTTGTCAGATATATCGGTGAGTCAAGACTCGGAATTATTTATAACATGCATCACGTTTCTTCTTGTAACAAATTAAAGGGTACGTGTTAGTTTACACGCTTATCTTGTTTTCCATTCGCACGGAACGTCTTACATCACGTTTATCGTGGAAGATTATTTGGCTGAGGTGACACTTCTATTTCAACTCAGGCTCGATTTTTACCAACGATAAGTAGGTTAGGTACCTACTTGTGATAACCTACGCTCAATTGTTGCCTTGATTCGCGTTTGTTTTTTATCACGGTAATCGTCAACTATGACAACGTCTCCCCGTTCGTATCATGAAACGTGTAATTTTTCTATTCGCACAACTATTTCCTCCTCTTGATTTTCAAACGTTTTCGCACTTCGGGTTTAGACATTAGGTAAGCTTACCTGAAAATTTCTACTACTATAACTTTGTACAAAAATCGGGAAATTCCGTATTGAAAAAGTTTAAACTTTTTATTAAAATTTGTAGCGTCTTTGAGATTTCTTAATGAGAATAACAACATTTTCATAAAATTCCACTAGTTTTTACGAGAAACTATGCATGTTTGTAAATTTTGTGCAAAAACAATTTTTTGGTACAAAATTATACGAAATGATCGAATTTCTCTAAAAATTCGTATAATATCCTATAAAATCATTTTCACCATGGTAGCGACTAAACGAGATACATTTCGACGATAAAAACTGACGAGGTATCGATATCTAGGTGTGAACGTGATAACGCATCACGATTAACGTTTCTCTCGGATTTCACGCATTTCATATCGTCATGAAAAATCAAAGGGCATAAAAAGTGTGCTTACCTGTGCAATCTGTTAGCGAGCGTTATGATTTCGAGAATAAATGTTAGAGGTTTCTGATCACTTATCAGTGGGACTCTGTCAGTTGATACAATAATTTCTTTCTTTCCATTCGCTTCTGAATTAAATTAATTAACCACACGTGTGTGAATCATAGAGGCCTAAATGTACGAGGAAATTTCCGGAACAGATGCTGTTTGGTAAATAAAACGAAGCCCTCCGCGTTTTGCTTTGTCAACGTTTTTTTTTTTTTTCTTCCATCAACGCTTTGACGAAAAATCAAAGTAATCAATTCTCTTTTCAATCATGATGGTAATTCAGCAATGTGAATTTTTAAAAGACCGAAATTGATTCATTTCCGCTGTTTTTAGTAGGAAAAATTTACATACGATGGTATCTGTGCAGATGGAAAATACGTAATGCAACGAAAAGAAATTTCCCGTCGAGTGTAGTTAAAACCAATATTTTCTACTACTACCAAACAAAACGAATTTGTAAGAAATTTTCTCCGGTCGGAAGTGAACCCCGGAGCAAGTGTAGTGTCTTCACTTTATCGACACGGGGTACGAAGCTTGCAATCCTTGTCTACAAGACAGCGGTCACGTGGAAAGCCGTCGCGCGAAATTTGTATCGAAGATAAGGTTATAATATGTTTTATTCTATTATATTCATTTGCCAATTTTACTGATTGCCAATTTTGATAGTTATTTTATTCTTGCGTTCCGTCGACACGATTCGTGACCCTTAGAAAACGCGCTGGCTAAAAATCTCGGAGAATCAGCCTTGTTTGGCGCTTGCAATGACACAACGTGTCCAAAAACTTCGTTAACGAAACAGATTCAAGAACGAATAATTAAAAGATCGCCTCTCGTGGCGAGTAATAACGTGCAATGGCGTAATTTATATCAGAACCATTGTTCGTGTAATAAAGTTTGGCACAAAGCCCTGAATTATTTTCTCACCCTTGCAATAAACAAGTCGGTACGGCGAATATGGATCGAGATGAACGTTATGATAAATATTCAAGAATGTAGAGAAAATTTGTACAAGCTTGATTCGCTTCGTATAAACTACTGCAGTTGGATAAATATATTTATTAACACAAGGTAATATGTTCCGACCTGTTTGTTCAGGTGATACGCAAGTGTTCGGTTTATCAGTCATTTCCAATTCGCTCAACCAATCGTAAGGCACTTGAATATAATGGAGGTTGTGGGATTGTTTCGTAATATTATTTCCTCAGATTTTCATCAAATGAAAATATGACAATGAGATCAGACGTGATACGATTTATTCGTCCCGTGCTGATTCGGTGCCGCGCATGTTTTAGACGGTTGTCACTGCCAAGCGTAGACCGATGTTGAACGAACAAGCTCAAGGATGCTGCATCAGATTCGACATTAAGCTCGCCGATAAAAGCTCTTTTCACACTTCCATCCCCCTGAAATTGTGAAAAGCAAACATCGCGATCGATGGTTTCATTTTTTTTCGGTTTTTTTTTTTTTTTTTAGAGTATCGAATTGCTGACAGGGGACATAAAAAAATTAATCGCTGCGGACAGGATTCGAACCTGTGCGGGCAATGCCCATTGGATTTCGAGTCCAACTCCTTAACCACTCGGACACCGCAGCTGTGCTTTCGATTGCGTAAAGCACGTTCAACCATTTTGCAATGAGATTTTACCAAAATGTTGGTTAATTTCACCCCATTTTCTCACGGAATAATGAATTTATACATTTCTTTTTTCATATTTTTCCTGTTCCGAAAAGTTTTAACGTGTAAAATTGACTGAACATAAAGAACTTTGTATTGAAAAACGAGGCATGATTATTACTTTACGTAATCAAGGCATGCCATATCCGATTATCGCGAAAAAATGAGTATATCCGTAAATATGGGCTGGTCAGCGAAAAACTCGTATTGTTGAGGTGAGAGACGTGATTGACTATATTTCTTTTTTTTAAAGTTTAAAGTTTTTTTTTTTTTAATAATTATCTAAAGTCTGATAGTTTTCGAGACGTAACAACTCAATTGTCGATGATTCTTCGAATTCCAAGCGAAAAAATTTCCCCTCCACTCAGCAGAGTCCTGACCTAGATGAAAAAATTCAAGCTACTCCCGTATAAAACCACGCAACTTTTTACCCTCTTGACATTTTCTCTGAAAACCCATAGTTGGTGAATTACGGTAATATTTCTAAAACATTTCTTTTTCAGCTGAAAATGAAATACCGAGACGAATCAAAATTGTATGAAACTTTCTAAAAAAACCAATATGTAGGTTTGGATATCCTTTTCAAGTTTACCACAGAAAAAACGGGGTGAAATTTCTTCCTTAAGATTCCGAGTTAATATCCGGCGGCTAAAAAGTAACCGAAAAACGCTCATGTTCAAAAATATGTACCATCGCCAAAAAAAATTGTAGTATATTTTCAAAAAAAGAAACATAAAGGTAAATTTGTCTTCTTTTAATCGCCGTTTGAAACGTTTGATTATCTTTATTTTTGAGTTCGCTATCTAACTTTTAGTGTGACGAGAAATTTCGACTGGTATACCCAAACTTTTGGCCAGCAGTGTATATATATGCATATATATTATTATTTCTGCCAATAACAGCATTATTATACCGATAATAACAAATAATATAATCGAATCAACGACAAGAGTTTTGTTAATATTGCAGGACATCATTTATTCATGCAAAATGATGACTTTTTCGTCAAATACGATAAACAATCGTAAGATGTAACAGATTTTGAGTCTTTTTTTTTATTATACTGTATTAGCTTTGTCATTTTTCATTTACCAAAGACTGTGTACGATAGCGGATAACGTTTTTTCTTTTTTGGGGGGGGGGGGGTAAAGCTTAAGAACTTAAAAACGTAACTAACTTGATCTGATTCTACTTGTCAACGACGTGACAGAAAAAAGTAATCCAACCATCTGATATTTTATGACTCCAGATGTATACTTTAAATTGTACATTTCTTATTCAATATCGAATGCTCAAATTTTCATCTAGGTGTCATTTTTTTTCTTATGTAATTTTAAGAGCGATCGTTTATTTAAGTACGGAAAAAAAAAGAAAAATGCAGCCATAAATATGAAGTAATTTGAAACAGAAATGACAACAACAATAGTCTTCCCTCTTTGTTGAAAATTAATAATGATAAGAATAACGAAAACAAAAATAATCTATTTGAGTTTCAAATACTTGCAATTATAGAAGTTTATACTCGGTTTATCTGACGTAGCTTTGTGCTGAATTTCAGATTGCAACAAGACTAATCAATTAATGGGTTAATGTCTAACTAATCAGATCCTGAGGCGTTCATTCGGTGTACAAAAGCCGTGCGTAATTCCACTCGCGTTCAGGTTCATGTAAGAAACTTTTACTTCACCTATAGAAAGAAAGTTATACAGCTCGTCGAAAAGGAAGCGTGATGAGAGTTTAAATTCCGCAACTTCTCTATCCATATGCGGTACAATCGCACTCGAAAGTAACTCGTATTCTCAACAAAGAGGATTGCGGAATAAAAAAATTAATTTACTGCCACTCTCCGTGCCGATCATTCATTGTCAGCGTCATTTCATTAAAGATCTATCTTTCTCGCGACGATTTATTCATCTGCATCAATTTAGCTATCAAAATATATTTCGCAACAGCAAAAGACTCTATTTACGCAAATCATGCACAGGGTTATAGAAATGAGTAGAGTAAAAATATTTTTGGCAAGTATGTTTGTAATTACTTATTATGGATCAGATCCGAATAACTTTTTTGTTAAATTTAATCTAGTTTCGCAACTCTTTCGATTATTATAAGTTACGCTAAAATTAATTAGTCTAGTTAGTTGATAATTAGTAATGTAAAATGAAAATAAGCACATCCAAACATTCAGCTTTAATTGAGCCCCACTTTCTTTTCTATTCTTGTATTACAGTAATTGAAAACGTATGAATACAACTGATCGATACTAACAAGCGAAATTCTATTTCCCACAGTATAAGGTACTATTTGTCAATTTTTCGGACTCCTGCGATGTGATACGACTACATGCTTATATATAGATGCAAAGTAAGCCGCAGGTAATTGGAATTTGATACTGTCGCGTATTGTAAAGATTAAACTAAGAGGCTTTGTAAAGATAGCGGATGAAAAATCGTTTTACGACAATGAGCCGTAAATAGGTGACAAAATTTTTATCATTACCGTACCTTTGACTGATAAATCCGGTTCCAAAAATTACCAATTAACGTGTATCAAAGGCTTCCGTTCGAAAAACAGAAGCACCTCACGATTATTTCCTTACGGCTACAATGTTTCTCCATTTCTTTCATTAATTTTATTCATTTTCGCTCCATTTATTTATTCCCCTCCATATCTTTTCTATTGTTTTTTCAGCGGCAGGTACATCCCTAATTAATATTATACCAATATAATAATATAAATAAATACACGTAAAATGACTTCTCATTGCCAATTTTCTGTCGATACTTGTTTAAAAAATAAACAACGATAATATCTGTTGTGAAATCATACGGATATAATGAAACGACTTTATAATCGACAAAAATCTACCGAAACAATTTATTCGCGACAAGGGCGCGATGATAATCGACTCTTAATACCAGGCGGTAAAATCAATTATCGTCGTAAATGTAAAACGGTTTTGTAAGCTGTTTTTAGAATAAATTACGATTGCAAGTTCGAACACGTGTCAAAACCGAAAGCGAGGGATAATATAAGGTTACAGAAAAAAAAAAGTTTAACAAACAAAGTGAAAGCTATCAGTCCAATTGTAGTTTTGTAAATTCATGGCAAATAATTTATTGCATGGTTTGTATCACGTATGATTCAAGCGTACATTATTCGAAAAGGTTAAAACGAACGAAGTGCATTTTCGATCGGAAAACGAGATACGCTCTGTTTAATGTTAAAAACATGCCATTTACGATATCCTAATTTTTTTGCATCACGCGTTTTTCCATTTTACATCAATGGAAGGTAAACGCCCGCGCATATTAACGGACAAAGGACAGTCTCTACCTCCCACGCCGATCACGTGACGGTATTACACGTTGTTGCGTACAGTCACAGACTACACGCGTTCCTATAGTATGCAACCCACACCGCAATCCCCCAGGCAGCACAATTACCGACCGAGCAACGAATCGACTCCTAACCTAAACGATTCTGAGCATGCACCGCGTCAACGGTACCAAAAACCGTTTCCCTCATCACTGACGAAGCTTCGCCCTGCATTAAACCCACAGAAATAACAAATACACCCGCAATTCAACGATAGCAAAAAAAAAAAAAAAAAAGTACAACGCATACTGGCCTCGAAAATTATCCTTTTATAAACACTGCCCGCGCGTTACACGAATTTTCTTGTGACTCCTCCGCTTGAAGAACACACGCAAAAAAAGAAAAAATTAAAAAAGAAAATGAAAAGAAAATCGATTCGTTTGGATTCGACAAAAAATTGAATAAACAAGGCTACGAAGAACCAAGAAAATGGAACCGATTACTGATGGGCGACAATGCTTGTGTAAAAAATATCGCCGGTCGTTAAAGAGGCCCGCAGCCATGCCTTGGCTCGCCAGAGTGTTTCAGGTATGTTGTACTCGGGGTATAGCAGAGAGGTAGGTGTCACAGCTCACCTGTTGCCTCGGCGCTTGGGATCTGTCGGCCAGTCTTTAGTTAGAATCTCGTTGGTGCGGTTCGCGTTCAAGTTCCGGTCAGGTGTGCGTCCGCATAATATAACTCGTTACCCGTTAAAAAAAAAAAAAAAAAACTCGCAATTTTTTTTACCACTTCCCGATCCGCGCAGTCCCGCGACGCAGGATCCGTTATTTTTGGCGACGGTTTTTGAGTTCCAGAGTTTTCCAGCAGTGCAACCGAGGGAACCGTTTCTGATTTGGAGGCTTCTTTATTTTTTTTTTTATTTAAGT
Organism: Neodiprion pinetum; assembly: GCF_021155775.2. Classification (NCBI taxonomy): domain Eukaryota; kingdom Metazoa; phylum Arthropoda; class Insecta; order Hymenoptera; family Diprionidae; genus Neodiprion; species Neodiprion pinetum. The sequence goes on from NC_060237.1 coordinate 18,851,196, forward strand.
TAATTTTTCGTTTTTTTTTTGGTTTTTTTAACTTCGTTACCGCGTCCTCCGGTGCTCCCTTATCCTTCGTTGAGTGTGTGCGAAAAGGAGGAGATCCTGAAACTTCGGCTTCGTTTCGAGCAGCGAAACAACGACGAGGATCAGAGCCTGCGGCGTCGTTACAGGGCGTGCGAATATTTCTTTTCCCCCTGTAGCCTGAGCCACGGTAACGGATTCTTGATTCTTGCATACATACACGAGCGTACGCAATTTAGAGGATAAGAAACATGCCGGAAACGCGTCGTTGTTTCATTGTATGAAAAATAATTGACCTCGCAAAATAGGTGGGCACGCTTTAGGCCTAGCACGATTTTCGATCCGATATCATATTGAAGAAAGACACGGGGGAGATTGAAAAAGGACGTTGGATACAAGAGGTATTTATAAAGTAGCGACTCCCACGGTTTCGAACCGCAGTAGCGTAGGTGGCGTTGCTAATGTGGAATCGGTCAGTTGCACCGATGCATTCAATTTCCACTTCCTTGTGCGTTATGCGATTCAATATGGTGGGGGAAAAATACGGCGTGTCGCAGGTTTTGTACAATGTGTCGAATAAGCGGTGAAATTTGTTCGAGGCTTGTAAAAAATACATTGCAATCAAAGGAAGAAGAAGAAGAAATTCGATTTTGAAAAACTTGGCGATTATCTTGGATATCGATCGTAGCTAATATTTTTCTCAATGAATATTCGTTTTAGAAACAAAAGTAGTCAGGAATCGGGACAAGAATCTCATAGATTTTATTGCTGCGACAAATTTTTAAGGCTATTATCAAAAAATAATACGTGTCGAACCTGGAATTAGAGATATGTTGCTAAATTTCGTGAAACGAGTTTTTAAATTAATTATTACGTATATAACGAACCGTTTATAAAATTCAAGAAATCACTGACGCTTACTTTGGAAAACATAAAAAAAAAAAGATCTGCACTATCAGATAGATTAGATATACAGCTGAGTAGTAAGTCAATATTTTCATTGAAAATTATAGAACGCTGTTGCGCTTGTCATTTTGAAAAGACGCGATGGCGCGAAACGTGCGAAAACTTTCATCAATAATGTTTGGAAATAAAGATATTCCACCGAAAGTATCGGTGATTTTGATTTATAATTAAATGGCAAGAAACACGGTTTTGTTCTCCGCAATTCATCTTCAGAGATAAGAAACGATCGAGTCAAGTACAACCATTGCTCATGTGCACGTGTTTTGCTTTTCATTACAGAGCTTCAGCTTCGGAAAATAATAATAATAAAGAATTTGAATACGCAAGAAATTCGAATCTCGCGTGAAGTAATCACTCTTTGAGTACATTTGGGGGATAAATATTTGTGAGTAAACTGGTCAAACTGGGTATTACACACGCATGTATATTTAGCTACCAAATGTGTATAACGGAATTCGCGTTCAGCTGGATTATATTAACCAGCTGTGTCTGGAATTCAGAATAAATTTGTAAAGACGAATATTCAAGTCACCTCTCGGTCTACCTGCAAATTAATACCCAACATTGTGTGAAACGAACAAGTTTTATCAAAGAGAAGCAGAAGCATGCCGCTAGGTATTTAAAGAGATAATATTGCATAGGGTTGAGTAATCTCTAAAGCTGATAATTAAGCAAGGCTATCTTTTTCCCTAGGATAGATTAGATATCGTTATACGTCGCATACTGTTGTATCTATCGGCATATGACGATGTATATTCATATCCTAGAATGTCCCGTTTATAATTAGTTTACCAGGCGCGATTCACCGAGCCGGTATAATCACACGCGTCTTGAATTATAATTTTTTAATTTAGACGCACGGCTAATCGTGATTCCTAATCGTGCGTTTCCTCTTCACCTGTACGTCAATGAGGAAGGAATGCCGGTTCAGTAGCGTATCAAAATTCACCACTCGACCATATCCCACCTCTGCAGAATTGTATGCGAAATAAAATATTTCTACAATAACGATTATATTAATTACTAATCATCTCTGCATAAATTATTTGCCATCGTATTTTATTCTCAATTATAATTCGCAAAATGTCGTCAGCGAGTACTCCGTTTGCTTGGTTTATTAAAATTGGGCTAATTGTATAAGTATCAGTTATATGCAGACTTAAATTGGCTAAGTGTTACACGGGTCGTTTCTGGCACTCCTGGTTTTTTTGTGCAAAAGCGTTCCCTAAAGTCTGAATGTTGAAAATTTTTTTTTAACAAATCCGATAACGAGCTATTCCAATTTACGTGCAAAATTTCCAAAAAGTAAATGGTCTTTTGAAGAAATTTCTCTTCCTGGCGGAGAGTTAATAAGTTTTTGCATGGAAAATTAATCCATGGCAGTGAAAAACATCAGAAAACCTGCCATAGATCGGTAGAAAATTAAGAAAAATATCCTCTTTTTATCCTAAATAAATGTTCGATCCAAAAACTGATTAACTCTCCACCAGAAAGAGAATTATCTTGAAAAAACCATTCAACTTTCAAACTTTGCCAGAAATTCCGGGTTAGCCCGCGTTCAGTTCAAACGACTCGTGATTTGATTGCGACTATTATATGTACATATATGTATACAAAACAGGCGCCTAACATATGTACGTGCCAAATCAGCGGTTTAATTATAAGTAATGTGTCAACTTTTGCAATTAAACTGGCCTTGCAATAAAAGTTGGCCATTATAACTGTGCAGAGGATACTATATATGACATATACATATATTTTATGATTGCAATTGAACGAGTGCCTTTTTCTTTCGTTTAGTCTTTTTTTTTTTTTTTTTTATACGGTAATGCTGACGGAATACGGAATAATTAATGACAAGAAAATGTAAGAGAGAAAAAGCGAGAAAAGAACTGAACTCGCGAGGTCTTCTTCTTCTTACTCTTTTTCTTTTTTGAAGAACTTATTATACGCGCATAAACATGCAGGATGGAGATTAAATCCGACAAAGCTAGCCTCGCGACGACGAGACAATATTGCGTAGAGTTTACGTATATTATAACCTGTTGTAAGTCCGAAGTTTACTACACAAGGCTTTAGAAGAACGGATAGGTATAATCGTTGTACCGCGGTCGGGTTGTACAAGATTTTGCAATCGACGGCCTAGATTGGGGAACATTGGCAAACGTCGCACGGCTAGATAAAGAATATAATTCCGTCCGCTGCGGTCTAATGATGCATCTTTTGGAATGTTTGACTTTACGCAGTTAAAAATTAACGCAACAGACTGTGGAAAATACCCCGAAGGCGTACGGATTTACGATAAGATCGATGTTGGAAATAAAAAAATGTAATTAGAATATCGTGCGTATTATACGTTAATGCGAAAACAAAAAACAAGATTTACTGTACCAAAATTGACCTAAAATTTTTTTTTAATATACTACTTGATATATTTTTAAAGAGTACAACGTGTGGTTTTTTTCGCCTCGTTATAGCTTCGGTCAAGAATAATTTAATAACCTGCGACGATCATTTTTCATTTTATTTTATTTTTTTTGGCGTGAGGCAGCAAAAAATGCATAAAGACAAAATGAATTCGAAGAACAATCATAAAAATTATATATTACGTGACGTGTTTAGTGGAATTAATTCATTCGCACAAAAGTGGTCACAGAAATGAAGTATCTCGGCAAAAAAAATTTTAAAAAACATATTCATGCCGAAAGACTTTTTTCCGCGGCTAATTTCTACCGCGAAATGTCGGAGTATAAAAGTTTCTCGTGTAAAAAAGCGGTAATAAGCTGTAGAAAAGATGAAAAAAATTTACACATGAAAAGAGGAGGAGAAGAATAGAGAGAGGAGGAAATAAGAAGAAAGAGAAAACTTCGGGATACACTTGTCACCGTTAAAACAGTCGTTATTTACATGAAAATTCGATCGAGATTATAACCTTTTATGCGTAGGTGGGACGCTTTGCATGTGGTACGAAATTTCTATCTAACACACAATTGGGACCACGTGCTTGGCAGACATTGCACCAGCATAGCATCGCCAGCAGACACAATCTACCGACCTTGAAAACAAGTCGTATTATAAGTACACTATAGTACAAGAGGAGGCTGTAGAACGAACCGAGAGGAATTCACGCCGCGCTGTGAGGGGCTTTCCTGGCATAACGTATATAGCTATACATTTCCTCGTCAAAATTTGTTTGGGAGTCAAATCGGACGTCAACATTTTTTAAACGCAGCAATTCCGATCGACAGATCCAATCACGGAGAGCAATGCGAATCGTAACGCTAAGAAACGTAAAAAATCCCGGGGAAGTTCGGAAACTGATGATTTTCTTGAGGATAGTCATATCTTGTACTTTGGTTTTGACTGCACAGAATTTAAAAATGAGTAGAAAAAAAAGTTACCTAAATATGTAAGATAATTAAGTATACGATATAATATGGCGTATGAAAATTAATTTTTGGAGCGTGGGTCGTGTCCAAGTCGTACCGCGTGTGGATGATGATTAAACATGCGGTGGGTGTTTTTTTTTTTTTTAACGTAAATGGCGAAATTTAATGACACTTTTACAACAGTGTTTATCAACGTTGCGCAACTCGTCGATGTTATTTACTTATCAATTATAGTTGGCGTTATTTTATGGAATACGGGTGTAAAGTAAATATAACATTACCATTGCAGACGAGGATAAGTAGCTGAGAGATTATATCGCAAAAAAAGATCGTTGAAACTGATTGTGAGCGATGATTTGGGTGCGTCTGATCAAACACAAATAAAATGAAACACAAAAAAAAAAAAAAATGCATATACTCGTAATTTGATTTCTGCATGCTACCTTTATTTTAAAAATTTGTGATCTTGTTTTATGCACAATTGAACGAATGGACTATACCGACAAATTTATTCGGATTCTTTTTTGATTCTCTTGGTCAATGTTACAAGTTTTATTCAATATCTTTTACTTGCACGATGAAAAGAAGACAATCAACCGTTTCGAATTGTAAAGAAGTCTGTTGCAAAGCGGTAATTTGATTATCGAAACTCGTAACTCAGGAAGAATATTTGAATTAGCAGAGTTTAATTTTTTCACATCAATTCAGCACAGAGTGAAATACGTGACAAATGAAAATATTTCTTTTGATTAAATATGATTCGACATGTAATATTTCTTCCCACCATACGGCATCTTTTGAGACTCTGGATAAACAATCGTGTGAAAAATGAAAATGTGAAATACACGTGAAAAAACGAAATGCGGAAAATAATTTTTCAAAACGGAACCACACTATCTGCAGTCTATGTGCCGCAAGAAAGACCTTATTTCGATACTCACTGTTGCTTTAACCCGATAACGATATTGCGTTGTTAAAGAAACGAGAATACTCTTTCAAATGAATTCCAAGCATACATTCGAACGAACGATTCGTTTTGCATTGCCTTAAAAAATCGCTTTTACTTTGACAGCTCCTGGCTATGAGACGCGATGTTGCACGAGTAGAATTTTATGCCGGTATACTTTTACTTTCATACTGTGTGGGTAAAAGAAAATGGCAAAGCGTAGTTCACGTAATCCACACTGATGTGACTTTGATTCAAAATAACTCCCTCAAAAACGATCATTTACATTTTCTTCTCTCATTTTCAGACACAGAATCTCTGCCGCTTCTTAAGTATCCTTAAGCCCTGCGATTATCCTGGAAAACGAAAGATTGCACTTTGAGTCCTGGAGTATTTTGATTTATCTTGGAAAAGTTGACATAATATATTTTTGATTGAAAACTGCTCAAGGTTTAGCAGTCTAGAATATAAATTTTTTGATTCAACACCTAACCAGCTTGAGCTATCCTTAAAAATTCATAAGAAAACGAAATTAAAGCCCGAAAATTTTTCAACAAATTATTCCGGAAACTCCTGCAATAAATGTTGAAATCTAAATTCTTGATTGCAGTAGAAATCCTGAAGATATAAATCGTCTCTCCATACTCTCGCATAATTGTGTATTTACATCCGAACGCGCAATAGTTTGTTCTTAATTTTGTTTACTTTAAACATTATTCTACCTGCAAGAGGATCGACGAGTGTTAAAGAAGAAAGTTTAGATTGCGTTACAGCAATGCTGTAATCTGCGATGAGCTGTGAAATGAAAGCTGCAGAATGGGGAGATCGCTTCTCGTACCCGGAGGGCAATTAAGGGAAGGTCGAAGCTGTTGGGGAAAAAATTTAGAAAAGAAAAAAAAAAATAATAATAATAACAATAATAGTATAAAAATGGTATCAAACACGTGGGCTAGAATATGCACTTAAAAATATACGAAATATCATCCACTATAGTCTATTCTTTTCATTATTTTTCGCTTTGTCAATTTTTCTCTTTTCGCCGTTTGTTTCCATGATAATTTGCGAACGTCTCAACTTGGCTCACGTTGTGCGGTAGGTGAAATGAGCAGCCCCGTATCTACGCTTCGGAACGAATATGGTAACATTCTGACCAGGTCAATGCGTACCACTTTTATATTCCAACCGGTTGACTTACTTTCTGATTCATTCCGCGAGAGTCAATTCCCGCGCCTTTTTTAAATCTTATTACACACGCATGCCTCGCACACATTCTGGCTTACGGATGATTCTGCGTTGCCTGTTCGATGTTACAACTATTAGACGCTCAAGTTTCCGTAATAGAGTACCAAACTTGGAATGTATAGTTCGATTTATGAAATACCTCGATAGTGTGATTTTACGATCAGGTTTTACGCGATAAAATAAACTGATTTATTTCAAAGTCATTTTACGTATGAATGCTGTTTAAACTTCTCTTTGTGCGAAAATCCATTTTCTAATCCCGTTTACTTTTCCTGATGGTGTTAATTACACTTTCGCAAAGTTTAACACAAAACTGTAAGAAAAAGATATCCGAAATTATCGATGCGTCCGATTCTCGAGCGGTGAGCGAATACAGTTACTCGATGAAACTTTTTCAAACTTTCTTCTGCCCGTTACTATCAGAGGTTCTTTTTCTCTGTTTTCATTTCTTCTCGCCTCGATTTTTTTATCGAAAAATGAATAGCTCGTTGACAGTTATACTTAAGTTTTGATCAAACGAATGAATTCCGGAGCCAAAGGCAAGCGAAATCTTGCACTATTATATCAACCCTTTTATTACTCTCCACAGAAACGTCGAACCTACATGTTAGAAAAGAAAGAGTCTCCATTCTCATTTATTGATCACACCGTTGATTTTATTTATATACGTCACAAGTTTTTCAAAAGAGAAACAAGTTTTTTAAAACAACTAGTCGAGAATTCGGTGCGATGTCTTTGAACCGAACCAATGTTCGATTCCCCTTTCGAAAAGAGTATTCAAAAGTATTCCTACTTCGTAATACTTGGATCACAGGAACGTGGCATAAATTAACAGTGAAAATTATTGCAGTTCAAGCGAGACGTGCGAATTTAAGCGGTGACGAACGTTGAGCAATCTCACGTTGCTTTGCTGCAAGATTGCACGCAGAACCGATGGGATTGCAAAGATAAGCGCATTTCGCGTTGCGCGTCTTACGGGTAGCGCAATTCCGTAATCCCTGTATTTTTCGCATTTCAGGCTGCTGGTGCTGCGTGCTTCTTACCTTCTCATCTCGCGTCCGCACGTTTAGGAACGAGAGCGCAATGATACGCGAGAAAAAACTTTGAGGCTCTACAATGCGAGTGAACGGGGATGAGGACGCAGATAACGTTTATCAAGAAATGGGTGAGTCTTGTATCTTCATTTGCGAGAAGCTTTAAACACCGAGTTTCTCTCCACGTTTTTCATAAATTATAAACCACAATGGTGCGGGGTCGAAATTCCGAATTTGAAAAGTTGCGAAAGCGACAAATTCCGATGTTTTTGATCGTGAAATTTGAGCAGAGAAATCAAATTCTTGTGAAACTTCAATGTTTCGAATGGTCCGAAACCCGACGATGAAAGTATCGAAAGTGCGAAAATTAAAGTATGAAAAAATCTGAAACTCGTTGAGTAAGCCACACTGCGTGAGTATATTTTAATTTTTGGAATCTTACTCTGTCGAAACTTTATTTTTCAGAATTCAGCTCTATCGAAACTTTGCTTTATCGTCACTTGAATTTTCTGAATCTTGCTTTCGGAACTATGAGCCGTCGGCTTTCCGACCATTCGAAACTTTGTTGTTTCGTAAAAGTTTGATTTCTTCACTTCAAGTATCGCCACCAAATAATTCAGAATCAGATGCTTTGAGAACTTTTCAAATTCGGAACTTCAACCCTGCCACAATTTCACAATTTCTTCAACTAAATTTTCGTTCAAAATTATTTAGAAATATATTCTCTGTCCACAAAACATAATATACTTTTCTCCAAAGTTGGAGACCACAGGAATAAATTTAAGTTCTCCATAAACGAGTAACTTTAATTTTTACAGTCAGTGTAGAAAATCGGAATTTTTCGGAAAGCAATCTGTCATTTATTCCTCGAATTTGTCGAAGGGAACTAGTACGCACGCATTTTTGCGGTGATTACAGCTTCTCATTCCTTCGGCGACGGCTAGACCTTGTTCTATCAGTTTTATTCGTCGATAGGTATGTTACGAGTATCAAGTAGCTGTATGTGTATACCTGACTACATGGTGACGATTATGTAAGCCATTCAAGGCAGCACGATGACGTTACGAAGGTGTGCCAAGCTCATCCTGTTCTTTCATTAATATTGATTGCCGTTTACACTGTACATATTCACTGACCGATTCCCGTCTTCGATATATATATATATAAAATTTTGATGCCGTCACTCTAGTAACAAAAATACATTTGAAATATTTAACTCATTGGGTCGTAGCAATATATAAATGCCTGCGGAGATGTACGAATTTTCTTGAATTCAACTGCAATCCATGATTAAAACAATAAAAACAGATAATAAAAAAAGATAAGATGACAGTGCAGGCACAATGTTTCTTGACACGTATTTTTCAATGCAAAATACGGAATACCTTTCGAGGCAATAATTTAAATCGAGTGAAAAAACTACTCGCTGCAGTACTTGTTCTTTTTCTTTTAATCAATTGCGTTCGAATCTAGAAATTGATACAACATTTTTTGTCGAATGGATTATTCTTCGATGTATAAACGATTTAAACAGGAAATATAGCAAAAAACCAATTTACATCACTTTCTATTTCATGAATATTATTATGTAAAACATATTCGTTATAATAATGATACTACAAGAGTAACATCGTATTAAATATAGAAATGTGAAAATTTGAAAACAAAATCTACCAAATCTCAAGTGTACAAAATACCGTAGACATCGAGCGACGAACGTGTTTTTCACTCTTTTAAAAATTAGAAAACAACAGTTCGAAAATGACGGTTGGAAATTTTTGATCCCCGATTATTCATGTAGTCTGAACAATACATGAACATGTAAACGAAATTTTGTTTTCTTCTAAAGAAAACTCAGTGATTACATTTAATTCATGTGCTGATGAAGAATTTAAGAAATTGATAACTTTGCGACGTTAAAATTGTTTTGTTGCATAACCAAGTTCTTGAGAAAAATACACCATTCACTCGTGTCGCACAAAAATTTTTTGCCAATAAAAAGTCTAAGAAAAGTTTTCAACTGCAACTTCAACCCAATCACAATAAGTGGATAATAATTTGTTGAAAAGTCAAAAAATGTCAGTCACCATTGTGCGGAGATAAATTCTTGAAATTCAGCAAAACAAAGTCTTTGGAATGAACAGCTGCAGGATTTTTGCGGAAGAGTGAAAAATATGAAATCGAAACGGGAGATACGTCAAATTTTGTTATTCACACGTCTAGAGATATTTTTCACAGTTTCAGTGATTCTATGCATATTTTTCACACATGCAATTACGCGGAAAGTAACCGACTGCAGGTGGATATTGCAGAATTGCGTTAATTAGTTATGGAACATTGGCTTTATTGATATAATTGGACGATACGCGGCATGCGCCGTTCAAGAATGACAATAATTATTGACCGACGCCCATATCGTTGGAATTATAAGCGATGACGCCCACCGTTTCGACGAGACGCGCGGTTTGGTTCTAAAAATACAATCTTGATAGCCTTATTCGTAGTGTTTAATAATAATCGTTACAACCGAATGTGCGAATGTTGAATGTTAATTATTCTCAGGCCGGGAGGCTTATTGTTGCACCTGTGAGAAAAACGGAGTGCCAAAAGCAACTAAATCTTATCATCGGTATATAATGAAACTGTTAAAAAGTTGGCAAATAAATTTCATTAAATTTAAATAAACATGTCGATATTTCTTTGAATTTTTTTAACCTAATACAAATTCGCGAGTATAAAAAAATGAAATTTTCTTGTAGGTTAAGGCACTGGAAATAAAATTTAACCGCCTGTTTAGCACTCTATTTTGCCACCTGACGTAAAATAATCTTACGAAATTTATCGAACCAGACTTTTTGTTAGGAAAAAAGTGGATTTTACGCTTCCTCTGCAAGTACAAACTACGTACGTATGTGTACCTTTTTTAAGTATCCGCCGGAAAGAATCGGTCGCGTTGCGTTGCGATGAAAAATTCGATTCGAAATGCTTCTAGGTGGCCGAGAGGCACGGGGTGAGAAGAGGGTCATGTTTCTCACCGTCACTGGAGAACTAGAATGCGTTACGCAACACTCCTTTCGATCTTTAATCTTTAGCCTTTACGCCAGTCTCCTCGGCGTATCACGTATATGGAGCATTCTGCGCCAACTCGTCTCAATCTCCAACCCTGGCCATTTCGGATAAAAATATAGAGGGGTTAAAATATAAAAGTAGAGGGTTAAAGTGAATGGACAATTCAATTGCCGCTATTTGTTATATAGAATTATTCTCACATTGCGAGGAAAGTCACTAATTTTGAAAGAAAAAACTCAATTTCTGAAATGTCATGTTCCAAACATCTCAAATTCGTCTAAAAAGTGTTTCTTTAATCAGATAAACGCATTTTGAGTGAATATTTTCATTTTAAAATGAACGGGTTAATTAATTAATATTTTCTCTCGATCGATGCCATAAAAATTTCTCGACTTCGTTCCTAGATTATAACCTTAATTTTGGAGTAATTTTCAAAAATTTCATTCATTTTATCGATTTTGAGAAAGTTCACTCAGGAAACAATTAATACTCCTTATTGTTGAAAGAAATTATCGATATACGGCTTTTTTTTCACGTACGTAACTACATCCGATTTCTTTCCTCTTTTTTCACGACCGACGTTTGATTAAATTTTCATACGTCAAATTAATTTCATCCGCTGATCCCCTCGACAATGACCAGGCACATGGATGACCTGGATTGAACACGATCCCAAAATTGAGTAATTAATTATTTGGGTGGAAAATATATGAGAATTGTCGTAAATATTACATCTCCAGATTTGATATAGGCTCCTATATCATGGATATAAAATTATATAGGCATATATGAAATCTTTCTCTCTGCTTTTTACATTACGCACTTTATGTTCGCCCGAGAAAAACTCCGTTTCAAGTTGCTTATTATACCGATAAGACCGCACCGTTAACTGGGTATATTTACGTACATAAATAAATGCGCAGCGTCAAGTCATGCGAAACAATTTAACGATATGTATTATACATACGAGTATATATATGTAATATTGTAATATGTATGAATAGCGAACGCGAAGAGCTGAACCTGGATAAGAGTTTTTTGAAAAAATAGCGCTTCTTGAAGAAATTCTTTGCGTCACGTGAAAAAAAAAAAAAAAAATTATTCAAAGTTAAAAATCCCGTCAGGATAAATTTACCAACATCTTTATAATAAACAATAGTTTTACGCAGAAAAATTTCATGAAACATCGTTCATAGAGTTTTTCTCTCTCTACAATATCACTGATAAAATGCATCTCCGGGAAAGTAAACAAAATGTCATACAATAGTTGCGTTAATGCTTCTTTCCCACTTATCATTATAGAATTGTTATGTCAAATTTTCACAGTAATATTCTCCATTATTCACGGATCCGAATTGTTTCACGCTGTTTGAACACGTCCAAAAACAAACATCAAACAATGAACTGTTTACTACAATTATCGTATCTAACGACATTGTTTTTTTAATAATAAATAAAGGTACGGTAAATTCGTTTCAATTGCATAATTCACCTTGTTTTATGGGCTCGTGCACGGCGTAGACAATTATCCGTAACGGTGTAACTAAAAATAATCACAACAGGCATTCTTTGTTACGCTGCAGTATAACAAATGCAGCGTTATAGGACGAACATTGTGCATAGGCTGTGTGACAGACAATAGAGGCGAGTTTAGAGATAGAGCAGATGTTCGAAACGATTTTGTTACAAGGTGTGCGAGCAGCTTGTCAAGCTAAATTTTCATCTAGATGACAGATTATCTAGAATCTATTGATCGCGTGCGAGCAGCTGGTGTTCCGTTCTGACAGTAGCAATAGGACGGTCATAGTGAAAACATGTGGGCTAAATGATACAGCCGTAACAGACATTTGTCGTCTTTATTTTGTACGTAAATATTAGTTTTTCGTGCAGGAAGAAAACTGATAAAGTAATTACGAAAACCGAGACAGATAACGCCAACTTTCGCAACGTCGTTTTAACGGCTCGGCGTTCGTGTGATTCGGTAATAATTTTTTTTTTTTTTTCTGCTACACTGCTGTACAAATTTTGCTTAATAAATATGTAAAAAAATAAAAATAAAATAAAACAAACAGCTTTGACGTCATAATTTAGACAAGCAGAAAAAATTAGTCAACGATTGTGATATGAATTGGGATTTTTTTAAATGTATTCGAGGGAAATCGTACACATTTAGCTGAATTATCGAAACTGAAAATATATGCAGAATAACTTGTAAAAATTCAGAAAACAGAAAAATATATCATAATTAAACTTTAGCGTGATAATTTTTCAATTGCATCAACAGTTCTTTTAATCACACAAATTTCAATCTTTCCAGAGAGAGATTTGTTTGCGAATTAAAGAGAGTAAAATACATTAATATTAGATTGAGGAATCAGGTCGAGATAATATGTGTTTCTTTCTCGTTAAACGCTGAGACGTTACGCGTAATATAACCCGTGAACGTATACATAGTATCGATGTGCGTTATGTAACGACAATGTGTTAATACCCACATTGCACATGTGACATGTCGGTATATCCCGGCACAAGCCGCGTCGATCGCATAGTCAATTCGATCGGTGAACGCAGTAAAAGTTGGCGTTGCGTTGCGCACGGAAATGAAGAATTAAAACGAAATTTGACTCTACGTATTGTCTGTACAGAAAAGTGAGCTTGAATTTGGTTTAAGTAATAATCTATTGCGGAACGAGGTGAAAGAGAGAGAAAAAAAAAGATAAAAACACAGAGTGTCGAAATAAATGTAATAAAAAAAAGCTACGGTGTACAATTTTTACACCGTTGATAAATTGAAAAAATAATGATTGAATAAATCGTCCAACGAACTAAAATTTGGCTGATTATTGGCGTGAGAAATAAACGAGTGAAAATAATGTTACGGATAAATACCGTGGAAATTCCAAAGACAAGAGGAGATGAATGAAATTTAATTAATTTTCAAAAATCTTCCGTGCCACAAGAAATGAGCAAAAGTACCGACTGCAGACGAGTGAAAAAACATGCTTACTGTTTAAACGGCTAATGAAAAATATATAATACCGTGTGAGTTAAACGCTGCAGCGAGGGCAGCTGATCAAACACGAGGGAATACGAACGATTCTTATTCATCATTGTAGTAAACATGGCTGCAGATGATGATAACGAGTCCGTAAGACGAGGAAGATCGCGCGGGGCGTTGTGTCGTAATAATACACGTATTTTTTCATCCTCATTGTTATTTTTATTTATTTCAATCAATTCAATTGAATAATAAATTGGGGAAAAGGGGGAGATCGCAGAAGGGAGTCACAATCGCGATGTCAACGCCGGACACGATGGACACTATAGACGAGGCTGAGCAGGCATGGCGTGAGTACCGAAATTGCATACGTATGTATGTATATGCACGTTTGATCGCTGGTTCTTCGTTGCGGATACGCATTTTTATTTTTATTTATTTATTTATTTTTTTTTCATTCGACGAACGGAAGAGGAGTTGAAAAAAAAAATAAAAATACCTCGTTGAACGATTATTACAACGCGCGTATTTGGCTGAAAATTTTTTTCCTACTATTTCTATTTCTTCGCCAAGTTTTCTCGTGCGTGTCGATTTCTTTTCATCAACTATTATGTGGGCGTAGCGTATGTAAGCAGGGAGAAATTTTGTGGCTTCGTTGTGTGTGGACTGTTTTACAAAAGCGAACGGAACAGCGGGCAAAGTTACGAGGCGATCGTTATCTCGCACGCGAAAGAATCGTTTTTTAAATATGTGTATATGGATATTCCGTATGCGTAGAGTTCTTTTGAGAATTATTCTACCATTGTTATATTTCACGAAGGTACCGAAGGTGAACGGTCCCCCTCTGGTAAATGAAAACGTAACCGCTAGTCCATTTCTATGAAATTTCTAACCGAATGAAACGAGGGGGAATTTATAAGTTGGAGGTAAAAATCAATTCGTCAATTTAATCCAACGCGTTGCCTATTTTTTATTAATTTTTTTTTATTTTGATACTATTATTTTTAACGCAATTAAAAATTTCAGCCTGTTTGAGAGGGTTCCCTGGTAGATTTCAACGTTGTCGTATGTATTACCAAATATCGAAATCCCAGTATCTCAAACGCGAATAAGGGCTCAACAGCCCTATTCTATACCCAATTCTGATCAAGAAGACTCCAACACATTTTCTTTCGACAGAGAAGTAAAGAAGTGGCACGAATTCAGCGAATTTATTATTGCGATTGCGGAAAATCGCCGCCATTTCTTTACTTCTACGTATACGTTTATTTTATAAAATAAAAATTCATTGGCTTGTTTTTATTCTAAATTGTGTACAGAGTTAGGGTGTTAAACCTTTTTCGCGCTTCAGATACGTGGAATTCGATATTTGAAGATATATAACTTAAGCGGTCGCGAAAAATTTAGGGAACAACGGCTGTCCTATCATAGCGTTGTTTACTGCCATTCACATTCGGCCTTACAATTAGATACAATGGATCGTGAAAACAATTCCATCTGCGATTTCCCACGAAGCTGAAGATGACGATACTGATAAGAAACGTTCGGGAATCGTAAGAATAACGGGGGCTACGGACGTTACACTGAGAAACCGATTAATTGTTATGCTGAGGGTTTTTTTATTGTCGTTTTTACTCCTTCTTTCCGACCGTATACTGCCTATGTTCCAATGTTTTTTCTTCCTTGTTATTCTTCTGTTGACCGTTTTTTCCGGTTAACATAATCCGAGGCAGTAACATGCCTTCGACGATTTACCCGGAATGTAGATAAATAAATTCAGCTCGAGTATAACGTCGAATTCTTGTCAATTCGTACGGTTCACTTCGTTTCATTCCTTCGATTGAGAAGGTCTTTGACATTCCAACAATGAGCGAATGATTGTGAAAATGAGGAATAAATTCACAAAGCTCTGGTCGAACTTGATCAAAGAGCATTGATTTAATGCTTACCGATAGCCAATTACGTCGATTAAAATTGTCAAGTTTCGTAGGATGGAGAGAAAAATGGATTTTCAATAGGTGAAAAGCTCTCATTGAGCTTTGTCGAAGCATCGCAGAATTTCTGTACAAACGGTATAAATCCAAGGCTTGTAATTTTCGGTAAAATTGGAGGGTCAAAGTTGTTTTAAAATACCGTCACTCTTCGGACAACCGACCGAGTGACATTAATTATCCGTAATATTTGACATTTCCACAGACGAGATGCTAGAATGTGAGACTGGCTCGCTGATAGGCAGAGTGGCTGATCTCGAAAGACAATCGCTGGCACAACGCGACGAGATCGTATGTCTAAGGGCAACATTGGCGGATGCTTTACGAAGAATCGCCCAACTCGAGGGTAGAGAGAGAAGAGAAGATGACAGAATCGAGCGAAGGCTGGAACGCGGCTTGTCGTCGCCGATTAGAAACGGTCACGTGCCGCAAAGAAGTGAGTCCACCATTGTACGATACGTTCTGTTTTCTACTTAAGAATTTTGAAAGCTGCGAAAGCTTGAAAGCTTCACTTCCCGATAAGTGATAACGACGAACGAAAGAGGGAACGTACGTTATACGGCGAATATTTACTTCCAGATAGCCAGGCTACCGGCTCTCAGAAAGACCTTCGGCTAAGGCAATCTAGTGTCGCATCCTACAGGCATTCGAGTGGCTCCAGTCAGGATGTTAGGGACGCTGCCGCTAGTCCTCGAAGACCAGTTAGCTATACCCCTCCGTCGCAGCTCCCTCAAAGGTAAAATTAAATCCCGATCTCCTTAAGGACTGATCACAATCACAATTTGGGCAGGGAGGAAAAACCGTTTCAACGATCGTCAGCAACGTTGTTTACACGGACATCTAATTTGTATCCGCTATGGAGACAGCTATTTCCAAAATAATGTGCAGCCAATATCTGGAAATCGCTATTGAGAACAAAGTGACATTTAAATATTTGAATCAGATTAAAAACACTAGAGCTCAACGGTGTGATTGTAAACCCTTTCATCGAATCGTTGTTACCTCGTCTTACTTGAATTTGCTCTGAATCATTACTATTATGTGTATAGTAGGCGTGGTTTTTTTTCTGTTTAGTTCTGTTCACCTTTATTGGCGGAAATGGCCAACTTTTGACGAACAGTGAAAATTTCATTTTCATTAACGTTAATAGAGTTCTCGAAAATATTTCGGTTCGTTTCATGAACCGTTATTAGCGTAACGGTGCATTTTTCAGTCACCCCTTGTCAAAGTTTCTTCGGCAAAATTTGGAAATGAATTCTTCAGACGATCTCTTTGCTCGCCGGAGTGAACCGAGGTTACTTAATTAAGCAGTCTTCGAATTCTTTCTTGCAAGCTATTTTCACATTCAATGTTATTACTTCTATCCTGCGTTATATATTTTGGCGCAAGGCAAGTTGATCCTCAATATGGGTGCACTCGGAGAAATTTTTGAATTCCGTTTACCGCTCAGTCCTTAACTATTTTCATTTTTTAACACAATCAAAAAATCTAGTTCTTGGTACAAAATGAAAATTAGTTTTCTAGCTGTTACCGGAAAGTCTAGTATCCGTTGCTATTCTTTCTCATTACGATCATTGTTACTATATTTTCTTGCAACTGTTGCGAAAATTTAATGCTTGTGCGACGATAAATTGACGTTAAAGCCTTGTTTAACTAAAAAAGTAGAGCAAACCTCACAAACTGATTTTGCGTTGCAATAACCGAAAAAGGATCGACGATAGCGCAAAATGGTTAGGCGTACCTCGTTTTTCGTAACTCCAACAATATTCAAACAGTTTTTTTTAACGGTACCTGTTTTACTCAATTTTTCTAGTTACTGTAACAAATGAAATTTTTCCCAGTGTGGCGTCTTTGACACAATCTTTGAGATAAATCTTAGCAAGAAGGAAGCCGGAGTTCCTTTCCATTTCGTAAAAATTCAACATATTTCGTAGTCGTCCATAATCACGAGGACGAAATGATCCCGGTAAAAGAAAAATAAGAAAGAAAGAAAAATGAAAGCACCGACTGCCACCGATGAGAATCCTTGTTCTAAATTTTTGAAGCTTCATTTCGGTCCGAGGCTTTGCTTTTCGCCAAAACGTCGTATCACAAAATTAAAAAAAAATCTGCCTTATACCATTTCGTTTATGTTTCTTCTATTGCAGAAGATCTGTACATTATCAGTCAACGGGTTCGCTCCACTCGGACAGTCCAAGCAGTAGCAGCGTTTCACCTGTGCCTTCGCCAAGTCCGAGAGCGACGCCGTTGCCTGTTGCAAGGTTAGCAGATTGCGGATATAATTTCGCTCGTCTTGCTCGTTGGATTTCCAAGTGCAATGCCTTGCGCGTTCGATGTTAAATATTTGTGTAATAATATCCACGATGCAAGAACAAGTTTCGATTCGATATTCGAAATTACACGTATCTAATGCTAACAGAAGCACGCATATTACATTTCTGTTGCTCAATGTTGCGTCGTAGCTTGTTTCCAACTACATATACTGAAATGGGAATTTGTGAAACGTGTGTTCTGGTAGACAAAAAATAAAAATAGGAAAGATAATAATCGTGAGACAGAGAGTGAAGAAGTTCCGAATTCTAATCATTCGACTCGATCAACTCCGATCATTGAAACTTGATTTAATGGTTCACAAGTTTTTGCTCGTACACTATTTTTACCAGATCACAAGTTCGGTAAATCCCTGATCATCATACAGCATGAATAGTAAGAAATATGTGTATTTGAAGATCACCAACGACAAAAACAAACGGACCGCCACAGAGTAGCCTTCGACGTGCTAAAAGGTGGTCTTCGACAGGGGATTTTACGCATTCGCCACAATCGCCGGCCGGGGTCGCGGCGCAACTCGGTGGTTCCAGGTAACTTAGTGAACATAGTAACAAGTGGAAAAAATGTATACATAACATAAGAGAAGAGTGCTTGTCTTAGAACACGGTTTAACCTGCAGCTTAACCTTTTTGTTGTTATTTTACTTGACGTTGGGTTTGTGAGTTTTTTTTTTTCTTCTTTTTTTATCTACGTGTGTTACTGCTCTTCTCAAACGTACACACATAGAAAATGCAGTATATGTACATAAGCGTGTACATTGAAAGCATACTTATTGCCTTTCAAATAAGTAACAACATTTTTTGAAGGATCCCCAATGTCGGTTTACGAACTTTGAGCTGCGCGTTGTTATTATAATGGCAGCTAATTCTTTTCTAGTACAAATATACGGTGAAAGTGCGATTGTGATTAGCATCTTAATATGTACGTGTTATACTTTCGCTCCCTGAGGTACCCAAAAATTTTCTGTAATCTTGTAAAAATATCAAGATCGCTGATACGGTGTCAAGAAAGAAATAGTTTTTGATACAAGCACCAAAATTATTCAAATCAAGCATGGTGTTTCTAATATGGTGTTTTTCTGACCTTCTTCAAAGAATAGAACGTGGTTAAAAAAACAATAAAATTAATTGCTTCGTATCAAAGACGTTACAGCGTATCTCCGAAGTTCGATGAAACACCCGAGAGATGACCGAATTACAAAAGATGTTGTCACTTATAGTTTGTACGATTCACGCTTGCTAAATATGTAACAGATAAGTATAATTAAAGGTATTTGAAGCAAAACTACTCACCCATTTTGCTGTGTTTTTTTTTAGTACTTGTTGTTTGGTGCACCGCATGGTTTTTGTTCGCATTTTGATCTTATAGATTATCAACATCGACCAAGTCACTATTCAATCTCTTCAAGCCTTCCGTGTTGAGCAACGTCAAACATGGGTAATGTCTGAAAATAATAAACTATATTAGTTATAGACCTGTAACAATTCTACCTATTAAAATTCTCCAAAAATCGCCACATTACTTTTCCGATACATTTTTTCGTCATAATTATACAATCTTCAAAGACAATCTTATTTCTAAACGTATAAAAAAGAGGTTCAAAGATGATAACAAGATAAATTATTGTAAACATCAGTCAGCCCTTGTTACACTTAAATTTCTACTAAAATCTGAAGAATTCTACGCAAGTTCAATTACGCCTGAGATTAAATTTTCCCTCGAAACTTGAAATGAAAACAATGAAAAAGATGTACTGAACATTCGACCATCAATGTCACCAGAGGTGATTTTCATTTATTTTAAACCGGCGGTAAACGACCTGATAAAAAAGAGCGTGTGACGTAATATCGCGGTTCGGCATATCAAGCTGTATCTCGTTTAAACCAAGGTATGTATACTGTGCTCAACGTGAGTCACTCGACGCAGTATACATACCTTCTCTTAGCAGGAGTTGTGGGCAGGAAGGGAAAGTTTTACAGTCAGCAACGAACAGTATCCAGCAGCGGTTGTGTTGTTTCGCAGTTCGAGAGGTTTTAACGAAATTTATATGTTATAATTTATACAATAACGCATTTCTGCGCCCCAAGTATTACAGAATCGCGTACTTCTTTCGAGTCAAAGAGAGATATATTGTCGCTTGGTTCTTCCATTAACGCAATGCTAGATGTAAATGTATAAAAACTAGATACATGTGTGATTTAACTGTCTGCATCTGTGTGTATAAGTAACATTATTGTTTAGGTAATACAATAGTCACATGTTTTCGAAGTGTAAAAATGCAAACTAGTCTCGATTCACTGCACTATAATCACGCATAATATTGGTTTTGTGAATAGTTGCTGCTTGTTCGATAGTTTCAAGCATAGCGTGAGTGGTGAGGTTTTTTTACACTGACAGGTTTTTTCCACAACGAGTGAAAAATGGCGTGAAAATTATTGGATATAATCGATCTTGCAACTTGTATAAACTAATTCGTTTCAAACCCTGATATTCTCTTCCACCGGGCTTGTTCATACCCGTCGGTATAACTGCAATCATTCGATCCGTGAATTGTAGCACGAGAGGCATGCAGTACAATGAGGACGAAGGAACGATCACGATGCATCTACGCGGGAGGCCGATACTCCTGTTTCCTCCAACGCCGTTCATGGAGTCCTACGACTTGCACAAGGTCTCCACGCCACCCCAAAGCAAGCTAAAATTGGACTGGGTTTACGGTTATAGAGGAAAGGACTGCAGGAGCAACTTGCACCTGTTGCCGACCGGTGAAATCGTCTATTTCGTAGCGGCGGTCGTGGTCTTGTACAACCCTGAGGAACACAGCCAAAGGCACTACATCGGTCACACCGACGATGTCAAATGGTAACGTGAATTCACTGGACTTGTACATAGTGACATTTCACTGGTATCGATTTTGTCTTACACGATGACCCGACGTGCTTATCCGGAAAAGGAACCTTGTACGTCGCTTTAGTCAAGGGTACACGAATTTCATGCTCGTGTTTCAAACTCTTTGTGCGATGGCACGTTCGTTCAATTGAATTTTTCTCCATTCTAGCATAGCGATACACCCGAACAAGTTGTTAATAGCGACTGGCCAAGTGGCGGGAACTGACAGAAGAGATGCCCTTGTAAGTAAATTATAATAATTCGTCAATTTGGAAAACTTTGTGATTTGATTCAAAACTGTATTGAAGAAGGAATTGTCATGTTTAATACTCCGATGAATTTTGTTTTATCCCGGGTCTTCACAGCCGCATATCAGGATATGGAACTCTGTGAGCTTGACGACGAATCATATCATTGGTACAGGAGAATTTGACGGGGCCATTTGCTGCCTGTCATTTTCAAAAGCAGACGGCGGTAATTTGCTATGCGCTATCGATGAGACGTCGGATCACAACATATCGATTTGGGACTGGCAGAAGGGTGATCGCGGCATGAAACTGACGGAGACAAAGGTACGCGTGACGACGAATTTGTCGACATTATTCTAGATGCGGTGCTGACTTGGTTGATTGTAATTACAGTGTTCCGTTGACACGGTAGTTTGCGCCGAATGGCATCCGTTGGAGCGAAATCAAATAGTGACCTGCGGCAAGAGCCACATTTCGTTCTGGTCCCTCGACAACGGGGGTATGCTCTACAAGAGGATGGGGGTGTTTGAGAATCGGGACAAGCCTAAATACGTTACCTGTGTGGCCTTTAATCAAAATGGCGATGTTCTGACCGGAGATAGTAACGGAAACATCATCGTGTGGGCGAGAGGTAATTACTTTGGCCTTCGCTCTTGCCTAACGTGCCCAACGATCCACCTCGAACCGCTCCGAGCTGTGTAATTTAATTATGTCGCGTATCTTTCTTTCGACATCGTTACCTTCGATAACCAAAAATTTCGTTTTCAGGAACAAACACCATTTCTAGGCTGGTGAGAAATCTACACGACGGATCTATATTCTCGATGTGCGTATTAAAAGACGGAACCGTTGTCACCGGAGGTGGAAAAGACGGGAGGATATTGCATTACGACGCGTCTTTGAGTCTGACCGGAGAAGAGGCTCAGGTGAGCTGGAGGATACTTTTAAACTCTTCCATGCAGGTTCCGCAAGGGTGTAACTAACGAATGGAAATCCTTGTAACTGATCGATGAATTCTAGATCGAAGGCCACTTTGGTGGGATAAGAACAGTTTCGGAAGGACGTGGGTCTCAATTGCTGGTTGGCACCACACGCAACTGTATCTTGGTTGGCGATTTGGAAATGGGTTTCAATCCAGCGGTCTTGGGACACACGGATGAGGTTTGGGGACTGGCTGCTCATCCCACCTTGCCACAATTTGCGACCGCCGGTCATGACCGGCTATTACAAATGTGGGACAGTCTGAGCCACTCCGTTGTGTGGAGCAAGGACATCGGGGTACGTGACTTATCAGTATTTCAACAATTGTGCAAATATTTTCCCGAACGGAACTCCAACTTGCAGTTCTTTAAATGTTCATTTCTTGTAGCACAGCATGGATCCAATCTAATCACACAAGTTATCAACTACTCGTAGATAACACTTCGCACCTAATTAGTTGTCCTGATCCTGATAAAATAACGTACCCTAAAGTGGTTAGGACTAATCATTACCGTATCTGCGGTTACTAAACACCGCACAATTTTGCTTATCAGAGTTTTCGTGACGGAGAAAACATTTTAAATAAAAAATACTATGATTTCTATCCAGGAACAAGCACAGAGCGTGTGTTTCTCGCCAGACGGTACGGTGATGATCGTTGGTTGTACTTCTGGTAAATGTCTCGCAATCGATAGCGAAACAAGAGAATTATATACTCATCATTCCGACGGTTCTGAACCATTGCAAGTAAGGAAATACTTTCGAAGGTTATTAAATAATTAACGAACATACAATGGGAATAAAAATTCACGAGCTTTTTTTAAACACCTAAAATATATTGAATGCGTTATGATTATAATTCACGACAATTTACGATCGACGGAGAGTATAAGACGGGATTTTAAACCTCGGCAAAAGTAATTGCAAGTTTTCTACTCTTAGGTTGTGAGATTTTCGCCCGATGGATCGTCACTCGCGATCGGATCTAGAGACAACAGCATTTACATATATCAAGTGAACGATGACGCCACAAAGTACAGCCGCGTTGGAAGATGCATGGTGAGTTTTACAATTAATACACGAGTAAATGTAATTCATATAATTTTCAATCGTGTACATACACAGGTATATATGTGTATAAAAATAGACCGAATCGGAAAGTGATTTACTTTTCGGTCAACTGTGAATGCATCTAACACTTGACAAAACACACTTTGAATTTCAAGCAAAAGAGGACTCGAGGAATTACAGTAAGAGCGATGGTTCAGTACTAAGCAATTCATAGAGGGATCCAGTTTTCGATTGCTATTTGAAACTGATTATTCCGGTCAAAATTTGATGCAAAGAAGAGCTGTAGAAAAAAAATTCAACCATTCATCTTATTCCCAAAATCGGAAATACCAGTTACAACTACCAATCAATTATTACACCCAAAAAAATCGCTTCCACCGCAGTGAAATCACTAATTTGTAGCGGTAGACGGCACAATTATGAGACAGTAGCAATTGCTGGCATCGCAATTCAAGTTTGAACACCATCTCGTAACATCAATTTGCTACCTTCAATTACAGGGACACTCGAGTTTCATCACCCATCTCGATTGGTCGGTTGATAGTCAGTACTTGAGGAGTAACAGCGGGGATTACGAGTTGTTGTACTGTGAGTATGAAAATCAAACGACGTGACCGTGAATCGATTGTTTGTTTAATGGGCGGTCGATTGCCAAGCTAACGCAAATATCAACAATTATCAGGGAATCCGGGTATTTGTCGGCAAATACCAAAATCGTCGGTGTTACGAGACGTCGATTGGGCGACGCACAGCTGCATCATTAGCTTCGAAACGATCGGCGTTTGGCCGGAAAGTGCGGACGGTACGGATATCAACAACTGCGCAAGAAGCGGGGATGGAAAATTGCTGGCAACCGGAGACGACTTTGGAAAAGTGAAACTTTTCTCTTATCCGGCCTGCCAACCAAAGGTGAGCAAATTTTCCTGACACTTTAACGTTGGAATCATGTCGCGATTTTGTTTCACGCAGGCATTATGTGGGTGTAAAATTACAGATCGATCAAAAGGCGACGATTGTATGGAAGAAATAATGGTAATGATTTTTATCGATTTGCTTTCAGTCTTTGTTCCACGTTTATGCCGGCCACTCGAGTCACGTGACAAACGTTTCATTTCTGCAAGATGACACGAGACTGGTTTCAACCGGTGGTAATGACACCAGCGTTTTGCAATGGATCGTGTCCTAATCGTCGTATCTTCGTAGTCATCGGTAGAGCGAAGATCAATTCTTTGAGCAATCTGAGCTCATACGATGAAGCAGAAAGAAAGAGCAAAAAAAGAAGCAAAGGGCATCGGATTATTTAAGCTTAACAATGATGTGTACCTATAGCTCGTAAAAGTGGTTTTATATAGCGGCACGTGTCAAATTAGGCTATTGCCCGTTATACCTTTGTATAAGCACGTTTGGTATTTAGGAAATCATTTCAATTTCAGCTAGGCTAGATCGAATAAAAATGAATGACTAAAAGGTGTAGATATTATTCATGGATACACGGTCTGTTTCAATTTTACGCTAAACGAACTCTGAAACATTTGCACGCTGAATATATTAATTTTTCTAAATGTTTTTTTAACACTATAACCACTGCAATGTTTTCAGATAGAATACACGAATCATTTTGTACATCTGAAGCCTTTTCTTGACGCATATTATATGATTAAAAAAAAAAAAAAAAAAAGAAACAAAACAAGCAAAGTTACTAATTACATGTAATAATTCTGTATCGAAATGCCGTCCGATAAAAAATAGCGTGATTTGTGAATGAACGACACTTTGCTATTATCATATTATACATATTAACAATAATATAGTTATTATAACAAAGGTTCTACGTTACGATAAGCCTGACTGATGTCACCAATTACCTAAGCAAAAGTCGTACGAATTCAATTTTCGAACACGAATATATTTCAAAGCAAGATATCAATGATTTCAATATTTAAAGGATATTAGATACGGCCGGTGTTTTAAGCCGGTACGTTTTTCTTTCTTTTTTTAAACAGAGAACAATTCTCTTTAGTTTTTGTGAATAACGGACACTGCATTGTCCGAAGGAAAAATTTTATTTTTTTACTATAAGAAGATGTTCGATGAAATACGAAATTGAAACCACAATGACGATTGATCAACTCAAATAATTATGCAAAACGTTGCGACGAATGAAAGTTCTTGTTGCGAAGAGGCCTTAAAAAGAGTAGGTAAATGCGTATGTATATAGACGTAGGATGCTATCAAACTTGTTGTATTTTGGTATAAACGTTTTACCAAAGCTGTGACGCAGGATTACATATTTTATTTTACTTTATTTGATTTTTTCTGATAATTTTTTTTCTCTCATATATTCCTCCTCGATACTGTACAATTTACCTAATTATTTATATCGCATCAATCGATCTGTGCATTATATTATTCACGATCAACTAATAAATGGTATTCATTGTGAAACGAATTTTTATTTCAAATAATTTTAATTCCATTTCGGCAGGTGCGGTGGGTACCGAGTAATATTAAGGTAAAAGAAAAAAAAAAAAAAAAGAAAAAGAAAATGTTGACAAACGTGTCTGCTTGATCTACGATTACTCGTTCAATTAATCAATAGAAGCTGAGGTTTGATCCTCTGAAAATCGTACACGGTACGTGTGTGCATTTGGTAATGTAACGCAAAAAATTAATCGCTAATGGTTCGCTTTCAATTGAGACAGAACAATTCGGCAAATTAACGCAAACTCGTTTGTAATTAATTCCGATCAACTTATGATATAAAATCTGTGCCGCGTGCAAGTATAAAGATCCGAGTACATTGTAAACTTTCAGAAGCTTCAAAAGGTTGCTACGCGGATATCACGCGGCCTATACTTGAATAACATTTGTAATAATATTGCACTATCATACTCACTTGCAGTCGTGTTGAATGGCGATCTAGGGACTTTTCTTGCGCACAAATAATACACAATACAAAAACTGAGCCACTCTGATCGGACGCGATAAATTAGTTTCACTGCACACGAAGGGTAATAATTATTTGAGTCAAGTGATATTCGTTTGATTAAAGTAAGTGCTATAGTTAATTTGACAAAATACTTTTGTCAAACGAAATACTCGTGACAACTAATATAGGATTGAATCGAGCTTTGGAATGATTATGCTGTCTATCAATTTATTCAAAACAATAAGTTGTGAGTTCCTTGCGATAATGTGAATTTTTTATCAAAAATATATGTGATTAATTTGATTATAAATTTGATTGAACGCACGTCAATCGTTGTGTTTCAAAACAAATTAAGCGTGTTCTACTTTATATTCTGTTGAGTCAAGAAGTTCAATGATAGAAAGAGACATGTAATATAATTTGTTGTTAGGTAAACATTTTGCATTGATTGAACATTAGAGTTATTCCAGCGCTCAAAACGTATTCTTCGTATATCATTTATAATTCTGTCGTAATTCAAAGTTTTGTGGGAATTACCCTGTATATGACACGGATGAAGCCCGAAATATTAATTTTATACACGTAGAAGTGTAAATTGAATATATGACACTGACTCTTGTTCACTCGCCAACCAATTTTTCAACGATACGAAGATTTACGCTTTCGCCGTTCGCGATATAATGAATTTAGTGTCTGCGTTATCTCACGTCATATATACTTAATCACCCAACGACTACCCGGTTCTGTAAGTATCTTTGAAGCTACTTCCGTTGCGCGAAAGTTCACCCCCTAGCGGCCGTTTATAGTACTAGCATACCGACGTTTACGATGAATATATTCGTAATAAAGTTCATCGCTGAGGCACATTGGACACTGTATATAGATATGTATGGCATGTTTAAGTGTGTATAGTACACGACTTATTTTAGTCTAATTAGAACGGACCCGGCCGATCGTAATATTATATGAAGAAGTCATATTATTATTAACGATGAATATATTCTCTACCTGTTTCGAAGCATGTAGTGTTTCCTTTACCTCGTCAAAACATTAGTGCAACTGATTCAACCAGCTTCGTGAAACGAGCTTCGGTTAGATCAACAAAGTACGCCATTCGATCGATTTAAATTTTTGGTTCACTAGATTCGTGTACTTCTTTTATTTGAAGTATTCAATTGTTTCTGTTAACGAACACGCGAATTGGAGGAACAATATATAAACTTTGAATGAAATGCTGGCAGCTTGAAGTACTGCGATGCTAATTTTTTCTTCACTTGTTAATCAAAACTTGAAATAAATCAACTTTATTATTCATGGCTGCATAGTTCTATGAATATAGGTGACAATGATCGAAATACACTCAGTTGATTTTCATTACCACATCGGAACCTAACGGACTGACTTTATGGAAATCATTATAAGCTACTTAACACGATACTACATTTTGGATGACGTTCAAAAAAATCTGATGCATACTATTTTACTTCTTATTATATTCCAAGTTGTTGTGGCACTTGAACATGATAATAAAAAGATTTTTCAAACCATAAATCAGTTATTAATGTTATCATACAAAACCTGTTGAAGTACCCTTCATACTTGAACCGAATGTTGACGGAAAAATACCTGTTACGCAGAAAGTAGCTCGTTTAAAATTATACCACGATACCTCTTCGGATAAAGTAACGAGTAATTATATTACGCGACGGATAAATTTACCATCCAACGAAAATCTACCTCTCGGATCACCTCTCCAAGTTTCCTGTGAAAATATTGAGTATCAAAATATCGCTACCAAATTTACGTGCAATGTAGAATTGTACAAAAATAACACGAATACGAAACATTTAGCACACAACCTTATTCAGCTAACGAATTTCACTTTTAGGTATAACCTATCTCATGTTACTCCATATTGACGCATCGCTTTTACGCGTATGACCATTGAATTTACAGTAATAAACCTTGACCAAAATTTGGTTCATAAAAACAGACGGAATGACACTGTTTAAACCCAAGCGCCTGTTATAATGTTACTAAAAATACATTACCGTAACGCAGGTAACAGTTTCGCAGAAGTAGCGAGAAGTTATAAGACCTTCATTTCACGACTGAACGTGACTACGTGTCTTTTTATGCCTGTGTTCCACAAGTCCTATTTGAGGAGATGCTGTACTGAATTTAGACGTAAACTTGCCGAGTAGCACGAAGTCATCCGTGGCTGAGATTAGTCCCGGAGATCACTTGATGACGCCTAAAGTCAGTCACAGTCAATTTTCAGATGATCTTGTGCAACGTGGATTGGATATCTCCAAATGCCTAAATCCATGGATTTCAAACGAGTAAAAAGGAGTAAGAGCCACATTTACAAATAAAGATGTGGCATGTTTTTGTTCAGAATTGCATGTACAATTCGACTGTTATGCGCTTTTTGCATCCGTGATTCACATTGAAATCGAGTACAGCATCATTTGAATGTAAAATCCGACCTACATCCACACAGATAAGATGAGAATTTTTGATGTTTCGGTAATCGGCTATTTTCCATACATTTTACTCGTTAATTTTTTCACCTTTGACAAGAAATTCGGTGAACCGTTTTCATTTGTGCATTTATATACTTATATCAAACACACGGGGAAATAGCACTGTCGGGAATAATTACAGCGAGTCAAATCGGGATGATGAGGGTTCGGTAAGTGGTCACAGTTTGTCGGTGGTCGAACATCAGCGCGTATGGTTTTGGCTGGTTGGTTAAGGAGCGAACACGAACGGATAGAAAATTACGGCTGTGTCGGTATATAGGCGTATCCTCGTCTTCGCATTGAGGCTTTCTCAGCCGTGACTTCTTTCAAAAGGAGTTCCTTCAGTCGTATCCTTCGGACGCGAACCAGCTCGTTATGCCCCTCTCTCAATTCGTCTCTCATCCACATTGTTTCAGCTCTGAGATTCGTATGGATTTTCGGATCGCAGGCCGTGCGAAGTTCTGGGTCAATTGAATTTATTGTTCGTTGTCTAGATGCAGAAGTAAAAAAAACACACGGGTTATAATCTTAGATGTAATCCGTTTCGCAGTTCTCTGTCTTGTAAGGGAACTGAGAATGAAATATATGAATTACCGACGCGAAATTGTTGAGCTTTTACTTTCATCCAGAAAACACAATCTTATTTATAAAAACTCACACTATGCCCAGATTGTCCATTTCTAATTTTGACATCGTTTTCAATGCACGAGACATCTTGAATTATGAAAGAATTATCTTCAGAAATAAGTTGCAACGATTATATTCCGTGGATGGAACTAATTTACGAAATTAAGGAAAATCTATAACGTCGTCAGCTTTAACTGAAATGCTAGAGACAAAATAAAGATGTTTTTTCTTAACTGTCTTGTTTCCAATTCAATTTATGAAATAGGATATCACTCTTGTAACAAGAATGAAGTGAGCGCGGCTAGGTTTGCCTTGAAAATTTCCAAATCAGATGTCACCAGAAATGGCCACCAGAATATGGCCTTTTGCAAAATTTTAAATTAATATTCAATCATTCTAGGCTTCTAAATTTAACAACAAACTCTTGACTCAATTGTACCATAAATTTTCGAAACCAAAAACAAACTGGCAAATCGATAAATAATATTAACACAGACTCGAGAACTTCGTAAAATTCGTAAAGCAAAAAGTTTAAACCTAAAAATCGGATCGCGTACAATAACAAGCTTCTCTTCGAATACAATAAAGTGGCGTATATGAACAAAAACGATGGGAAATTATCCTTTTACATAATAGAAACTGGTTATGATATTAATGCAAATTTAACCCGTGTTAAAATTTCACAAATTCATTTGAATAATAATGGAAAACAACGAAGACGAACCCGACGACGTTAAAAAGGCAACACCGGTCGAAAGTGCCATACTCGAGGGAAATAAAGATGAGAAGAACGAAATCAAAGGGTACGGTTTGACTCATTTCGTACATAATATTGAAGGCAAGGTGGTGTTTCTTCCCGAAATAGATTGTTAGTAAACGATAGGGAAATAGTGACCATATAGTTGCTAGTTGCCCGTTGCCCGTGAGGCCTTAGGCCAACACAGAAATCAGACTGAGCTAACATTGAAGTGATCAAATAATGGAAAATATTGACGAAAAGCAAAGAGAGATGAGGCGAGAAAAAACGAGAGATAACATTTATTTACAAAATGGAATCAAGAAAATCGTATTGGAACTGGTCAGTTTGCAGTCGGTGTAAATTTCCAGTATTCCCTGGTCGTTTTTACTACGTAAAAAGTACCGACGTCACGCGGACACACAATATCTGTTACGTACTACGTGAAGCGATACCAAAACAGGTTTCTTTGACCATATGATTATTTTTTTCGACGGGCCATCAATTCCAGTTACGCCTTCGTCTTGAGAATGAAATGCGGCATTTTTTCACCGAGCAAAACTCCGCAGAGTATTATGCTGAACTGAACTAAACTCTCCGACTGGTAATCTGCACAATGGAATGCTTGTTTCTATATCCTCTGCTGTTTCTTCGCTCCCGCAGAGAATTTATTTTTAGATTACACAGGTCTGCAACAAAATCCTCCTTCAAATGAAATATTACAGATATAAAGGTTTTAATTTGCCGAATCTATATATGTTTTCCATTTTTTACTGTGACGTATAAATTGCGTTATATGATTTTTTTTACCGTACAAAATGCAGAATTCGTTGTGTTTTGTTTTTGCATTTACACTGCTTTCATCTATTTAAATAATTTCTGTATGTAAGTGTATACAAAACTAGTTCGAACTGATAGAAGTAGAAAGAAAGATATCGTCTTAACGCTGTTTTCACACCTCTGAAATGTATGTAGAGCCAATGTATGCGACTGCGCAGTTCTTGTTGTGAATTCGTGAAAAGAAAGAAAACTACGCAATAACTAGAATTATACTAGTAGATATATTTTCTGACGATTTTAATGTTTAAGCTTTTCAACTTTACAACTTTTTTTTCATAAATATCGTTGCTATCATTAGTGTTTTATTATAATTTGTGAGCAAATATAGCATTTTATTGCAAAAAACATTACGTAAAAAGTATACGTCGTACATATTTTTTTTTACTATATTTCGGTACAAGAGCATCAAATTTATTATAATTATATACAATAGTAATAAGGAGAATCAAAAGTTTTTTCTTTTGCAGACCAGTGTTATCACCGCTGAAATATATCACACATATCCTAGCTCAGTTGTTCATTTCATTTTACACGCTGCGTTGCGGATTGCATGTGCAGGAAAAAGCCCAAATCCGCACCGGCTAACCTGACAAATCGCGAAAAGCCGACGGACAGGAGATGCAAATTGTACAGAAGCAAGTATCCGCCACCCGTCATCAAGACAAAGAAGTCATGTCATCCGAAGGTGGAGATCATTTGCAGGGACAATTTGTCGAAGCATGAGTACATCGACATTTTGGCAACGCCAAAGAAGAATCGTGAAAACGAGTGCAAGTCAGTTAACGTCGCAAAACGTGCATTCATTATCATCTGAATAGGTCGGTGAAGGTATATTTCTCTTTTTCTCCATATAGGCAGACGTTCGCAGTTTCCCCAAGCAGAAGGTAAGCCGAAATTCCAGGCGTACCGTTTAGTAGTTTGATTACACAACAGAAAGTCTTCTAGCAATTTACTGACTCTGTTAGACGAACAAAAAAAGAGTTCACCTCCTAATAACCCCTGAATTTCAGGGAAAAAAGCACTCCTCGACCGATTAGTGACCGTCTGGAAGAACTAGCGAAGCCCAAGCCGAGTCACGTGATCGATCTTCTGCAGACATGGGGGGACAGACTGCGACCGGAAGTCATCGACGCGGTACAAAAGTCCCTAGAAGAAAGCTGCGCTATGTCACCTGAGTAAGTGCAATACTACGGAGTATGTACTGGAATTAGAGTGTGAAAAGTACTTCAGTCTCGAGCTGGTGAAATGGCAGCGAGATTGACTTCTGCTGGATTTCGCAGACAGATGGAAGCCTACTACAATGAAAAGGACAGAGAGGAGTGCAGCCGCACTCGACGTGTGAGGAAAAAAAAGTGTCCGGATAAGACAAAGAAAAAGCCAACGACGTGCGACGATCACATGGACAAACAGGCTGTGTGCGAGGAATACGAAATGGCGCAACGTTTCATGCGACACGTTATTTTCCACTTGAAAAATTGCCCCTTCGCACCGGAGGATCATTATGATTTGACGGAAGTCATTCTGTACCAACTGGGCGGTGTCCTTGACTACCGACCGTCAGGAGACGGGGATCGAAAATTTCAGATGATGCTGATGCTGGCCAATGGAATTGCCTGCTGGGTCCACGGACTGAACGTTGCGGTTGCTGAAAAGCTCGCCAAGGAGCAGACGGCGGAAGTTAGTTTACGGATTTTGTTAATTTTGATACGGATAATTATACCCTGACGCGCGACTTTATAGCATCGTATTCTCTTCTTCAAGGCAAAGGAAGCAGCAGAAAATGCAGAGACAGAGGAAGAAGATGATGAAGAGGGGAAACAGGGAGAAGCAATGGCTGAGGCGACCGAAGAAGAAGAAGAA
This sequence comes from Neodiprion pinetum, assembly GCF_021155775.2. Lineage (NCBI taxonomy): Eukaryota > Metazoa > Arthropoda > Insecta > Hymenoptera > Diprionidae > Neodiprion > Neodiprion pinetum. The sequence continues at coordinate 18,883,883 of NC_060237.1, forward strand.
GAAGAAGAAGAAGAAGCTGGTAAAAAGGGTGCCGATGAAGAGAGCGGAGGAGAAGTGGGAGAAGAAAAAGACATAAAAGATGCACCGATCGACGTCGAAGTGGCTACTGAAAACGAAGAAGTCGTCAACGTTGGAGTGGTTACTGAAAACGAAGAGCTCATCGACGTTGGTGTTGGGGACACCGAAGTTGGACAAAAGGTCAAAGAAGAAGAAGAAGAAGAAGAAGAAGGGGAAGCTGGAGAAGAGAAAACTGAAGACACCGAAGGCGATACCACAGACGAAACAAAAGTGAAAACAGAGGCAGAGGAAATCGCTCAGGAGGAGACCGAAGGAGAAGAGGAATCCGTGTCACCGGGTGGACAGGAAACGGCGGAGAAGGACGATGAGCTCAAAACGGAAGGAGAGGAAGAGGTTCGACAGGAGGAAACGGAGGACGAAGGAGAACCGGAAGCGGTGGAAGAGACGGCCAAAGACAACGAGTCGATAAAACTAACCGAAGAACCTGGCCTGGCTATCAAAGGACTCGGAGAGGGTGACCTCTTCGGTTCGGAAATACCTTTCGTCACGTTCGGTAAGATAATGGAGATCGCTCTCAAGTTTTTGGAGAAATACGCGGAAGCTGAGACTACGGAGGTTCGCCGCCGGCTGCAGAACGCTGTACTCGCCAAATTGACGAACCTTGTCCTCGCGGAAGCCCCGGACGCCCTTGACAACAACATGAAGGTGAGTCGAGTGTGACACATGTCGAGACTGAAACGTGGAAGCGACGTTGAGGCGGATAATGTTGTGCTCACCTTAGGCGGTGCTCGAGGTCCTCGCCGAGAATATCGCGGTGTTCATGGAGGAGACTCTGTCCGAGTCTAAGGTCAACTTGGTCGGGGCGATGGCGCCGGAAGTCGAGTCCACGGAAGTTAGGGACTGGGGTCACTGGTTGGAGACCGTAATGGACAACGCTACCAACTGGGGCAAATGGATACACGCTAAGGTCGGCGAGGCCGAGGAGAAAGCCCGGGCTAAGGTGAAGTATAAATGAGCGTCAATTAATCGTTAGAAATCCGGATGTTCGAATTGTCGCCACCATCGACAGTGCACGGTGTTCCAGCGATAACCGTCCGAGGTCCGCGAGGAGAAATCTTGTTTCGACGAATGATCGAGAGAATTAGAAAATCGGATTATTTAACGGGTAATCCTCCTGTCCAGCGAAGGACGTAGAAACCGCCTTTATTCTCCAGATCATCCTCCCGGTTTCCGGATTACCGGCTTTGCGGTTCCCTATATAGCTGCCAACCTTTCACTTTTCAACTCTCTTCTCGAGTCGGCTAGGAATCGCTTATTGCCTCCGGGTAAAACTGAAGCAAAGGCGATCACACTGGAAGCTAGAATAGAGTATCGCGACCGGCACGCTCTCGCTCTTTACGCCGAGTCGTGACCTCCAATAAAAGTACTCCACCACCAAGGCCAGCGCGCCGCGATGGTAGCAGCAATTCATTGTCTGTTTCCGCCTCATTCAAGACTCGCGATCCTTTTCGCTCGGTCTGTGGGTTTTATATTCTTTTCAAATTACTTTCCTCACAGGTAACCCGAGGCGAATGGCAGAACTGGACGAGCACGGTAGACAGCGAAGCTCTCCGATGGCGAATGTTCAATTTGGATACCAAGCACCGCATGCACCACGCGGACTTGAACCTCACGCATAAGAAAGTCGTACATCGCGGTGATCCGAGGATTGGAAATCGAAGGACAAGCGCCGTTCCGGCGCCGCATATGGAGCCGGATGAAACCGAGATAAACGCCCACGATTTGTCCGATGGTGAACATCGAATCAGCCCCGATCACTCTCGGGAAGTAACGCAGAACAAAGAAGCCAACGATTGAATCAGACTTCTTCCTGCTGACGAAGCCTTTCGTCTCTATTAATTCCGCGCATTCCGTCGTGGGTTTGTTCTTCCTCATTTCTCGTTTTCATCCTTCGTTAACCATCAACTATGCATAAAGCGTACCAAAACCGTGTACTATAAAAAGCCAGTCAAACGACGAATGAATTTGGCATTGAATAAAAATTTCCTTTTTCGTGCTAGATGGGCATACGAAATCGTGAAAGAAATTAAAGTAACCAGTCCAAATGCAATTAGAGCGTAAACAATGGAGAAAATGAGTGGAAAATGAACGAAAGTTTGCCCAACTAGTTTTACAAACACTGGCGAATACAACAGCTTCTTAGTCTTGGTCCATTTACATTTCTTGTAAACTGTATCATCCGCAGAAATTCGATGCATTGAAAATGACGATGCGGAATTGTAAAAAGACAGGATGGACGATACGATCACGGTGAATCCGAGCATGCTCGCTTACGTAAAATCGGCTATTAACACGTTTCCGCGTCTGTTTACGCCTTGAACATTGATATGCTCAAATACAGGGATCCGTGCGTAACATTCTTACGCAGCGTACCAGCACAGCTTATATATCTGTGAAACGTTTTTATAGCTTCCTCACGATCCTCAGCGTTATGGTGCCCAACGTAAGGTGTGTTCGGACTCCAACACGCACAGGTGTCGCTGCACACAAAGGCACACCTTCGTGTACGGTTTGTTGACGCGCAAGTAGGCCACCACTTTCCCTGACTGCGAACGGCACCGTTCAGCACCGTCGAGTACCAACGAGTACCAGCGACCATCGGTCACCTAAGTGGTTTAGTTGCGTACACCTTGCCGTTCCCAGAGTCCGCGTAGAGCGTGCCTACAAAGCCGGACACACCGGACAGAACAAATCGATTGCGGATAATCGCACGTACTACACGATGCAAGGTACCGGCTACTGTGCAGATTTCGATCGGGGGGATCGTAGCGATTTGCACGGCGTTTGCAGACATGCGTGAAACTTTTTACAACGATGTTTCGCAATTATCGTTACGATTTTCCACAAACGATTCTGCAATTTACTCTTCACACCTTCTATTACAGAGTCGAGAGTGCGCCATACGGTGACATCTGTATTGACCTTGAAAGTACTTTTTTATAAACCGTTATATAAAAAGTTTACTGGTATCAAATATCAATCAAACAGATTGATTAAAATTTGTTTCATTTTCATTCCGTGCCTTCTAAAACAACTACATTTTCCGTTATTTACACTGGAACCTGATGAAAATTTTTTTCTATATAATATCGCAAGGCTGTATTTATAACTATATTCACTCGTTTTCTGCGCTCAAGGTGATATTGCGCAGGTCAAGAGTCAAATGGCCTGGGAAAATTCTCGTATCCGTTTCTATTCGTTGAGTATTGTACAGCCAAATGAGTGTGCAAAGCAGTGCATACCGCACTAGTGCGAGAATTGAATCGAAATATCTTTTCATGTAGTGTAAACATATATTTCGATTTAATTTCCGTATTAGTGCAGGAATGTACTATTTTGCGCACTCGGTTTGAAAAAATGGTGCGCACCAGTTGCGCAACATTCTATTCAGAGTTTTTTTGTTTTTTTTCTATTTGCTTCAAAATGGCTGCAATCCCAATTTCCCTTTCCAGTGGAGAGTAACTAATCATGGCTGTATATACGTGGCTAAATTTGTTTTTACTCATACGGATTTCGTATGTAAACGCGTTTATTTTCTTCTGTTGATTTTCCATATTCATTTCTGTTTAGTTTTTCGTTCCACGAAACGATTCATTATTCATAACAAGTTGTTGTCTCCAAATGGAAGAAAAACGACGAATAAAAAATGAGCCAAAGAAGAGGGGGAGGAAAAAGAGATTCAATCAGTTGTAACGACCGGCTGGATTGGTCACGACTTGCGAGTCGTGCAATTAGGAACGTTGCAGGAATCACAGTCCTTCGATTTATATATGCATCGCGTGTACAAAACATGTACACAGCTAATTAACAAAGTCATCGTAGAATAAATACGCACACTTTCTTGAAAACATCGACAATACGTTCGGCCATGCGTGCCATTTACGCTCCTTGGATGTAACGTGCGTTACTGCGTAGGTTAAATATCACGCCAATAACATGTGAACAAAAGAAGACTCGATTCCCAAATGTCAACGTATGGCTATTCCGCTCATCAAGTTATGCATCGTCCCGATTGTTCATCGAACGAGTTCATTCGTTTCTTTTAATTTCAACAAGTTTCTTGCCGCTGGAAGACTTTTCCTCGCGGTCTCTTCGGTCGGGTTTCAGCAGTCTGCCGCAAGAGAGCGAAGATAAACGCTACGAAAAGTTTTCTCTCTTCGAATCATCCATACCTATAGAAATCATAAGAGTCATGATATATTTCTTTTTTTGTTTCCCACTTTGCTGAGAATGACGTTCTTCTTAGCAGCAGGACGGGAAGTAATTTTTTTCCTCAACGAATAGAAACGGATACGAGAATTTTCCCAGGCCATTTGATTATTCTTTGAAACTCCAATGATCGCGTGTAACGCATTTGTGTGTATTACATCACACGCAGAGAGACGGAGAAGCAGCTTTCGCCTGCAATCGAAATTTTCTATAAGTAGAAATTGGACAGGAAAGTGAACGAACGTATCAGAAAAAACGATTCAATTCATGCAAAGACAGGTACGTACCCACACGTAATACGCGTATTATGGGGTACGTTAAAGTCGCTAACCGCGGCTGTCTGGCCGTGGTAAAAGCCAGAGACAGCGTCTTGGGACGCCCTTAAAGTCTGTGGCGGTCGAGGTGAAATAGACAGAGGATAAGAAGAAGAAGAAGAAGAAGAAGAAGAGGAAAAAAAGCGTGGTGGCTTCAAATGAAGGACCAGACCGACCGGTCGTCTCCCCTCCGAGATGAGCCCAATTTTTATACCTTTTTCGTCAGAGCGGTAGTCTTTCTCTTTTTCTCTATTTTTTACCTTCTTCTTATCTCTCTCTCTTTCTCTCTCTGCCTCTTTCAGCCGCTCTTTCAGAGATCCTTGCAGGTGTCCGTCGCTGCGGCTACAAGGGCTGCCCAAAGTATCGATCTTACTCCTTCAACCCCTGCGATTCACACTATATATGCGGCATTCCTTCATTGGACACAGGTATTCGGAATACATCGGGCATTCTTGCTCCTCCGATTGACGTACTGTACTTACACTCGAGTGTTTTAAAAAAAACTGTGTTCAATTATTTGATCCGACTCGACCAAGTCGATTTTAGATCATTGAAATTCAAGCCTCACACCGCAACTAAAATCGAATAAGAAAACTACAGGATTTCATAGAAATTCTTTAATCAACGCGGGTGTAACATGGTTGGCATTTATTTTGCAATCGAATGTTGTCAAGATTTGACAATTTTCTTGGAAAAAATTATGCAACATTAATCTATGGCAATCAATTTCTTTCCGGCTAATCTATACGGTAGACTTAGCGAATCTTTAACTCGATCTTCTTCCGAATTACAGTGCAATAAACTGTCATTGAGAATTTGGTTAAAAATAATTTAGTGAAATAGGAACGGTTTTAATATTTCTGGATTGACCAAAAAAAAGATGGATATATATTTTCTGGTTATCCCGAGGTGAAAACTCTTTGTTTAACTCACTAAATTATTGCAGTTGAATTAAGTCTTACAATCAACCTAAATTTGATGTCTACGCCAACATCAAATTATCCCGATAGCTACAAGTGAACACATTACGAGTGATCAAGAATCGTAACAAATACTATAATTTCTAGTCACAGTTGCCAAACTAATTTTCATTTCGTACCGTCAACTATACTTTTCGTTTTTGGCAAAGAAATGAAAATAGTTACAAGGACTGTACGTTGACCAAAACATCGTGCGAGGTTGTGAAAAAAACAAACTTCATTTGCTCAATGAGCGCATCTCGGTTTTGATCGTTGCGGTGTTTGTAAATTTAATGTTACAATATTAATTACATACAGAGTAATTACGCACGGAGACGCGCCATTTGTAGATTTAGTTGTGGGCATCCTAGTCGTTGAAGTTTCCATTGTCACTCGTCGTCAGTCCGGGTCAATTTATACCAATTTAGGGACCCGTATTTCTGTAACACGCGACATTGTCCCCCGGTTGTCCCCCCTTTCTCTTGACTCTCCGAACGGCCATCTGGGGGCTGGTTTTATAAATTGTTTAATGGCCTGACGCGGGAGTAACTTTGATCTGATGGGGATACGGAGTTTATGCGGGCGTCATTCAACACCCATTAGACTGCATCCATACCACTCGGCACACGCGACCCTGCATGGGAATATCGTAACCACATAACCGCGATGAGAAAACATGAGAAAAATCTCCTGGGGGCCTCAGATTCTGTATCGATCTAATGCACAAACTCTCGGCCCGTACATCACGACGAAACTTCGGCCCTAAGTAGAATTACGTAATATGTAGGTACCGCGATATAAGGCGGGTTTCATTCTTATACAGTTCATTTGTGTGTTACACTGAGAGAAATTTTTAGTTCCGACTGTCGCTCGGTCCTTGACTATTTTTATTTTTTTCCACAATCGAAAGATATAGTTCTAGGTAGAAAATGAAAATTAGTTTTCCAGCTGTTACCGGAAAGTTTAGCGTCCGTTACTATTCTTTATCGTTACGATCACTGTTACTACATTTTCTTGTAAATGATGCGAAAATTTAACGCTTGTGTAACAATAAATTGACGTTAAAGACTTATTGAAGAATAGAAGATTGCAGATACTCCCGGTTATTCGAAAAGTTTCGTGACTCATTTTGTCAGAATGATTTTCTCCGAGTTTTGGATACATCACCGATTCCTTGCTGTGCAGGGAAGTGAAGTGAGTGGATACTCGTTAAGAATGGAAAAAACCTAGGATGCAATCAGTGACGAAACATGTTTTCAAGGTAACTAAGAATACGTGAATCAAACCGGTGCGTTACTTTTTTTTCGTTTTTTTTTCTCTCTCTGTTATAACGCAAAATTCCCTATATGATCGATATTTAAATGATTCTTGAAACTCGGTTTCAAAGGTTTAAGTTGATTGCTATAATTTATCTTCGCTCTTTCGACCGTGCGATAGTATTCGTAGAAAAAAGTTACCGATCGCATACGTCATGTATAAATATATGCTAATCATATATGAGGGCTGTCATTATTGAGTGAATCACTGAACATACTCGTTTCCATCGAAACCCAACTCTGCGGAGATACCGGTTAAGCGTGTTCGGTTGGGAAAAACGGAAGGAAGTTAATAGTTGCGGAGAACCCGGAAGTCTCCACTTCTGTATTACTGACGATGAAACTTGTTTGCATGGAAAAAGTATATAGGGAAATTGATGACGAATATCCGTAACGCAGGATATGAAATAATTACCGCAAAAATTGGATGTTTCCACCAACTGGATTCGCTGAAATTATACAATACGTGTTTCGGTAAGAGAACTCGATATCATTCGTTCGGCGATATGCAAAACTCCTATTTTACGAATCTAATTTACATTGTGTATGAATACGAAATCTTGGTGGGTATATTCAGTGATACGTACCTATAAGTATATTCCCGGAGCGTACGAGGAAATTGATTTTTTGCACGCCAGGTTACTTAAAGATTCGCTACAAATTAATTATGAATTCGGTAGCGATTTTCAACGGGAAATTTCAAGACACTGGTCGAATTAATTCGCACTGTAGACGTGCACCTATAATCTTTTAGCCACAGGGTATGCTTACAGACACATCAGATATTCGCGATGCAGGAATAGTCAGAGAGATCGAAGCTTCCTTGTTCCAGGCAAACGTTCAACACATAAATCGGGTTGTTTTAAACGATTCTTTGCATTCTTTATTCCATGTTTTCTACACCCAATCCGATCGTAGTTAAGGTCTGGGAAAAAACCAGAATAATCAAGGCAAGGACGATCGGCTAATTTCCGAGTGCTGGAAGCCAGGGAGAATTAAGAAGTAAGATGAAAATGGAGGGGGGAAAAAATTGGTAAAACAAAATGTAAATGGACAAAAAGGACGGAGGAAGTGAAAAAATAGAATTCCCGGAGTCTACGATGAGCGTGTCTCTCCCGAGTGGAATACCTGAACAGGTGTAAGAGCCATCAATTGCTTCGTCGCCATGCGAAGTATTCCCCGGATGAATACAAAAGTAGCGATCATTCCGCGGTTCAAGACCGGGAATTAAGTCTTTTTTTTCCATCCAACGATGTTCTGGCTTCTATCATGTACGCACATACATGATACGTATTATACGCGGATGCCAAGCAACCGATAAAACCCGCTGACTATCCCTCGGCCACACATTGCGTCCCCAGCTACACTGATTGTGAGAGAAATTTTTAGTTCCGGTTACCGCTCAGTCCTTAACTATTTTCATTTTTTACCACAATCGAAAAATATAGTTGTAGGTACAAAATGAAAATTAGTTTTCTAGCTGTTACCGGAAACTGTAGTATCCGTTGCTATTCTTTCTCATAACGATCACTGTTACTATATTTTCTTGCAACTGTTGCGAAAATTTAATGCTTGTGCAACAATAAATTGACGATAAGACCTTATTTAACTAAAAAAGTAGAGTAAACCGAAGAAACTGATTTTGCGTTGCAATTACCAAAATAGGACCGACAATAGCGCAAAATGGTTGCGTGTACCTCGTTTTTCGCAATTCCAACGATATTCAAACAGTTTTTTTTTTGTTAACCATACCTGTTTTACTGAATTTTTCTAGTTACTGTAACGAATGAAATTATTCTCAGTGTATGCGTGTAAGGAATATAAAGAATACATGTAGACGCGGCGTCTTGCACAACGCTTCTGCCGTATTACGTAATGAATTATTGTTGTACTCGGTCACGCGTCGTTGATTGCTAATTATGAATTATGATGTGTATAATGTACGGGTCTACCGAGCTTGCGGCCCCCCGCTTGCGTCTGAGGATCAAATACCGTTTAGAAAATCATTTGTCAAATTTGTTTTACACCCGACGGGATTTTAGGAATTTTTGTTATTAGCGGCAGTCTCGGATGCAAGCTCATGTATTGTGAAAGTAATTAATGGAAAACTCTGAGCCACACAGCTGTGAAATTACTTGAGCACTTTTCGTCCCTGTATACGTAGTTACGTTACGAATTCGTGTGTCTAGAATTCAAAACAAATGTTACGTACAACCCGTTTTCAAGTGTCTGTACAGCTTGCAAATTAATGTTCGGCTTGATTTTACTCAAACAAAACTAAATTAACGCAATGTCAGCGATTCTAAATCAAGTAATTGCACTCGTAAATACTTTTATTACAAGATGATGGAGATTGTTAACTTCCCGTTTCTGTGTTTTGAGAGAAAAAAGGAAATTATTGCAGTCACTCCGTAAATGAGACTTGGAGTTACCACTAGATCTCGTCGTTTCAAGATCTAGAGAACACCTCCTATCGGATCGACGTCTGTGTGTATATATGTGGGTGATCGATTTTTTTCCCCGACGATATCACGGGAACGAGTTATCGGATTTGAAGGATTTCAGTCTCAATCAACGCGGCTTTCCAAACTTAGAATCGATTAGATTTTAGCTTTTATCGGTTCAGCACTTGTTGAATTATTTAAATAACAAGATTCCCAAAAATAAAATAAAAATGATGGTATTTTGCGAATGAATGAATGGATTCAAATGAACATTCGTACCGTAAGACTTTTTGGATCGATGATTACGAACCTAAAGTCAAATTTGCAAATTTTAAATTAGGCTTATTCAATATGTTGAAAAAAAAACAACTGAAAATATTTGGATTTTGATGAAAATTGGTAGGTACTCAAAGGTTTGTTGGATGACTGATCACGAATCTGAGGCCAGATTTGCGAAATCCGAAATGTGAAAAAATATGGGGTTTTTGATAGAAATTAGATAACGAATCCAAGGCCAGACTTCTAAAATTTTTAAAGACGGATCCAGTACAGTTGTTCAAAATGAAGAAAAAATCGTAACATTTTCATGTAATCCGATACTTACGGGCTTTTAAATCGTTAATCATGAATATACTTTTATAGTTCGAAATTCGAATTGAATTTTAATGTTTTTTTTTCTGTGAACTTGGAACCCGCAGTATGAAAACGGTAAGTTCGAGGGCTGGCTAAAGGCCAGCCTTAAAAGCTGCTTGTTTCTTCTTTTAAAGGCAGCACAAATATTTGTAAGCTATCTATAATTCTCATAAATTATTCATCATTTCGAAATACTTTTTATTCTATCTACGGTTTGATTTATCGAAGAGCCGCAGCAATGACATGTGTCTTGGTAAAAAAAAAAAAAAAAAATACCTAATTGAAAGACATGGAAAAATGAGCTTGCAATTACGTTCGTCCTGAGCGTTGTATATTTCTAAGCGAAGTTACGGAAAAATGACGAGATGTCTGCTGGTCATTGCGTAAGGAACGTGTAAACGGAATCGGAAACTGGAAGCTCGAGTGATGGATGCAAAATATCTAGCCTCGCAAATGTTTACATGCATGACAATGCTTGCTGGCATATTTGCAGACTTTCATCGATAAGAAACCACGTGATGTAACCGCATGAAGAAATTCCGCGAGTTATGCTTCCCTTTTCTTCCTTGAAACTTGAATCCTCTGTCGTAACTCGAATCATTGCGGTTCGGGGACTACTAACAATAAGAATCGGTTCAAATGAAGCAGAACGTAGTTTCGCACGGACTAATTAGTCGTAATAAATGAATTCGATGTTCTGATTGAAATATGTTTGAGACATAATTCTTTGTTGTACTTTTATCGTCGATAAGGCAAATAGAGAATAACAAAGAAATGTAAAGAAAGAGAATAATTGAATATGCCGTTGGTTTTTTTTTTTTTTTTTTTCGTCTTTTCTTTCTTGCGATATCTCGCACAATCATGTTCACGGCAAATTCGCATTTGTGAAAATTGATAAAATATGGCGACAGTGGTTATTTGAATAATTTGTATGCTTTGTATCTACTAATTTTTTTATATCTACTCAAGTATCTTGACTATAGATTTATAAGCTTAACGAATAGTGCAGGCAATACAGCCTGCCGTTGAATGAATAAAATATGCGCAATTCACGGAATGGAAAAATAAGTGATTAGACCTCACTGAGAAACGATCCTTCTCTAGTTTCAGTGTTATATCCTAACAATAAAACTCGGCGTATTTTATCATGGATGCAGCAATCCGGCCTGTAACGTGAATATATACGGATTAGTAAGTAGGCAACGGAAATATAAATTCACACCTAACGTGAGCAATACTTGCGGTCTGGTTACGATTGCCTACTCCCGTTTTGCAACTCGGTTTACTGTATTCAACGATGACAATGACGTGTGGAGGAGAGGCGGTCGCCTGGACACGATGACGACGGTTGTGCGAAGATAATGAGAGTAGCATCATCCGATCGGATAAGAACTTTTATAGAAAGAAAATACTGAACCGATGCCAATAATGATGAAACCTTTGACGAGTCTTTGTAAATTAAAGTACGCATGAAATTCCGTGTATTTTTCTGATTACCATAACAAATGAAATTTTTCTCAGTGTAGGACCAGAGCGATGAAAATGCAATTTTGTGTCCAGTGTCGTCGTAAATTTACACGTCTTTAAATGAAAAGTCGCCAACCGCTGCAAACGGAACGAAATAATTATCACTTTGCACACGGACTCGGTAAACTCGACGTAGTATCTGAGATTGACAGATAAAGAGGGCATTACGAGGCTACGTAACGATTCAATTTAGATAATGAAAACTCATTACAAAGTTAAATTTTACGGGTAATGCGGTGAGTGTCAGTCGACGGATATCATTGAAGCATGAATTTTGAATCGCCGGCAAGAATTGCATCAAGTGAAGTATCGAACGAAGGCAATAAGACATCGAGGAATAAATTGTGCACCGGAAGAAAGAACACTCGATGAAAAACAAAGAAATCTCTGCAAATACTTGAATGTTGAAACAATCGTTGAGCAATTGCAGACAATAATTGCTGATCTTCGAGGGCTTCGATCGACGTTTGCATTTCTATTTTTACACCTTTGCGGGTTTTATTTATCTTCAACGTTTGATCGGTAAGAAAACAAAGCTCGCGCTTCAGATCTGTAACGGAGTCAAATTTTCTCTGGCTGATTACGCTTATCGAATACGGATAAGATCGAGCTGTCGACTTTCTTCTTACGAGTCGAGATTAAAAATATGACGAGAAACAACAGCCCCATCTAGATGTGTATCTATCAACTGTTATCGTGAAATTTCGACCTCAATTATAGGTGTACTTATTCAGCCTTGTTGAACGCGTATGAGGTACACGTCATCGTGTATGAATATTCTTTTCATGCTTGTCACTCGGCTATTTGGCACAATAATAAATTATTTTCAAGTATCCAGCTGTAAAGCAGTACACGTGTACTCTTGCCTACAATGTTTCGATCGTAGGTACAAGATACAAATTCTTCTCGCGCGTATTTATATCATTGAAGTCCAACGTGCTGGTAAAAAATTTTGTACCGTAGTCGAGTAACAGGCATGAAATTATGAAAATTACTCAATTTCGATAACGCGGGTGTTACAAAAAAAATTTTAGTAAAAATTCTTTTACCGCAAATTTTACTCTCGGATGATCGTCACAGAATTATAAACCGACATTCGAAAGCTTTATAATTATAGAGCTTTTATACTAAGAGTCGGAAAACTACAACAAAAAAAATATATATATATTATAACTAATCTAAGAATTAGAATGAAAAAAAATTATGCCGATATCTTGCCGATGTGCAGGTGTGAAAAAATCTGAAAGAGAAAAAAATATGACAAATTTACCGTCGAGAGAACAAAACTCTGATCTCGTTGCGCTGACTGCTCTTTGTTGGTATGATATCAGTAGCTATATATATATATAATTATAAGTAGCTGCAGTTTTCCAAGGAAGACCTCTTTGTGATAGTACGCAATGGGGATCAAGAAACGCCTTGGCACTTCATCGTGCAAGCTCCTTTACGAGTCTGAGACTGCACCGACTGAATCATGCAGCCGATTGAAGCGACGCCGCTTTCATCTCCCACCTTATCGATGATATCTGACCCGTATGATCATTGATTCCAACATTATTCCCGTATATCTGCAACTTTCTGATATTGAAAAGTGTGAGTTGGACCTTGAGTAATCGCATCTGCGGTTCGTCATTTTTTTCAAACTGATAGCAGAACGTTTTCTTACAATTTTCGGAGAGCTAAAGTTTCGTAGAAAAATAGAGGCGGAAAATCGTTGCACGGTTGAAAAATCGCAGAGCTCGTTGTCTGGATACAATTCTTCAGGAGTCGCTGTAATGACGTCAAGGTATTATTGTATGACGGAAAACTGGGTTATGAGATTGTGAAGAATGGTTATCTCTCGAGTGACCACGATTTACATTAAGGTATCGTGAAGATACCCGCAACGGATGCTGGCGCACAATTTTTTTTTTTTTTTTTTCCCCTTGTATAAAAGCATGACGCCTCATCTACCGCGATAAAATTCATTGAGATCGGCAGATAAGAAAATTCGATGAAATAAAATCTATGATATTTTAATGATTGAAACTGGAAGAAAAAGTAAACAATCCTGCAACTCAGATCGCATTGAAACGCTTGCGGCAACGCATTCGGGATTACGGAATCCAAGCGAATGAATCTATTGCCGAATTATTGCGAGGCTTTGCGTAACTTGAAACGAAAGAAACGATGAAAAGTTTCGTCAGTCGATACTAACTAGCAATCGGGTAATAATGGCCTGAACATCCTTTTCCAATGCGTCTCTAAACAAGCTGCACACAAATATATGGAAGTACGGAATGAATCTAAGTGTATGTACGTACATCCGTAATGTATTCGACAAACAGTAACAAAGAAATTCTCACTTCCAACTTATATGCAACTATTTTATACCGCAGGTGTAAATCTTATACGCGTACACGGAATATGTGCAATATGCCGGATACAAATAATACATGTACATATCAGGTGGGCAACAAAAAAAAGATAAAACTTGACTGGCTCAAAACGTGACTAAAATACGAACGCGTTCACCGATTTTCAGAAACTTTTTTCGCTCGAAACTATTGAAAATCTTGAATCGTGAAATTATTTATTTATTAACTTATATAAAGTTTTGTTCTTTTAATTGCGAGCTATATAAAAATTTTTTTTGAAAATCCTTTGACGCGTTCGGGTTTTATTAACGTGTTAAATTGGTCCGGTTTTTTTTACAGCCCACCCTGTATATGTTTGACTTTCATTCGTCAGAGAGAAATGCGTTTGTCAAGCGCCGTAACACCTCGTTAAATAGCGCTGATTTACACAATCGAACGATTGCTAATGAAAATCCTCATAAAGTTTATATTAGATATACGTTATGGTATTTGTAAATCGCTGATTAGGATGGCATCGATATTCCTTCAGGAAACGGTGAGAAGTTTCTCAGTTCAGCATCTTTAGCTACTTGCTCAGATCGATTTTTGAACACGGATTTCACGAGAACTGAATCCTTTCAGTATAAAATTACGTGGTCCGTTTATTTCCATTCGACAATCACAGATTTCCGATTGTCAGTAACCCAAGACGATCTTTACCTTACATACGATCTTCTTGAAAAAATATCGATATTTCTATACATTGAGCAAGAACCGAATGACAGAGAGTAAAAGAAAAAAAAAAATGAAAAAGAGTGATTTTCAGCGTCACTCCGAGCTGGACGCGTGGAAAATTATGCAACCGATCAGCGATCAAGTCAAATATCAAACGGCGGCGTCGCCTCGACGAGAAATAAAGTCTGGCCGGCCCGAAGTAGTAAAAACTTGGTGACCAAGCTGTACTCTGGCATGTAACAGTGTTTAAATGTGTGCCTCTGACGCATGTGCATGGTAGTTAATTTGTGGTTTTGTGATTCCACGGGGATCGGGCGAGTGTTGGTGGTGGATGTGAATGGGTAGGACCTTACCTTGAGCAAGAGCAGGCCTCCAGGAGAAAGAGCTCAACGCGGGCAATTCCATTTTGATACGCGAGTATTCATACACACAACCACGGATGCAATGCGTCAATAAAGCCCGTGGCGTACATGTGCGTGCAGTTGTCACGCCTTCGAGTAGGTATCTAAGAAGTCTAGATTAAGACCTGCCGGTGTCGTACTGAGTTCTACTACTATTTCATTCCTTTTATTTACATGGAAAATTATGGTAACGAACTACGGGGAAATTGGTTACGAGTAACCGTATGGTTGAGGTCATTGCAGTCGGTAGTAACGTTAAATCTGTTCGGTAGGTTTGCTACACTGTGAGAAAAATTGAGTAAAACAGGTGTCGTTAGAAAAACTGTTTGAATATTGTTGGTTTTACGAAAAACGAGCTACGCTTAACCGTTTTGCGCTATCTTCGATACTTTTTCGGTAATTGCAACGCAAAATCAGTTTCTTCGGTTTACTCTACTTTTTTAGTTAAACAAGGCTTTAACGTCAATTTATCGTTGCACGAGCATTAAATTTTCGCAACAGTTGCAAGAAAATATAGCGAACAGTGATCGTAATGAGAAAGAATTGCAACGGATACTAGAGTTTCCGGTAACAGCCAGAAAACTAATTTTCATTTTGTACCTAGACTATATTTCTTGATCGTGGTAAGAAAATGCAAAAAGTTGAAGATCGCCTAACCACGGCTCGAAATTCTTTTCGGAAACAGCAGCAAATATATTCCATTGAAACAGGGACCGATTCGATCGGTCGTACGAATTTTTACGGATCGAGTTAAACTTTCGATATTCCACGTTCTCCCGACTGTGTTTGACGCTTTCAACGAAAAGATTCACATCACTGCCGAGGATATCGAATTTAATGGTTAAATTAATGAAGATTGATTCGTTCGAACCGACCTCGTTGGTTTCATTCAGCTACCGAATTTCATACGATATTTCCAGAAAGTAGACGACTTTTTGTTCTGCTCACATTGGTTTTTTTTCTTTTTTTTGTTTTGTCTTAATAATCCCACGTAAAAGCACAATGCATGCGTTTTCTTACTCGAGGCTTTACACCTCTTATACACATATTCAATGGTAAATAAAATTTACGATCTGTATTATAAATGTCACGGACGACTGGCGAACGTTTTATTTTACTTTTTGTGTCGTCGTTCGTAGTTCTTGATTCTTTTTTCTTCTTCTTTCCACTTTTTTTCTTACCTAGAACTATACTATGTATATAAAGTATAATGAATATCTTATGTGCCGGAATACGTGACGTTACCGTAGAGTTGTAATCAACGCCTGCGTCGAGTAAATTCGCACATTTTCAAATTCGAACAACTATACGTACGCTGAGAAGAGTTTCATTTGCTATAGTAACTAGAAAAATTCGGTAAACAGGTATCGTTAAAAAAAACTATTTGAATATTGTTGGAATTACGAAAAACGAGTTACGCCTAATCATTTTCCGCTACTGTCTATCCTTTTTTGATAATTGCAACGCAAAATCAATTTGTGAATTATTCTGTGATTGTGATAAAAAAAAATGAAAATAGTTAAGGACCGAGCGGTAACCGTAACTAAAAATTTCTCTCAGCGTATAATTGTATTTTCTCGACGAAGAAGAATTTAGGTATACATATAATATCTGCAATTAAAGCGATATTCGACGTTTTACGGAATTTTCGTCGAGTGGTTCGATTAAATTCGAATGTGAAAATTTGTTTGAAAAAGATGAAAAAAAAAAAAAAAAAATCTACACGATAAGTTTTTCGCGGTAAAACCCGCGGCTGCCTGCACGGGTTCCTCGAGGCTGATTAAATCTCGAGACTGGCATGCACGTGTGTACCAACCGTATATATACATATGTATGTCCGTATATACATACATATACATATATGTTGAGCGGTGAAACCGGTCGTACGGAAGCGGATCGAGTCGCGCCCAGTCTTCGATCTCTGAAGAAATCTTTTGGTGCTCAATAGTCCGAGTTTAAAAAGAGAGATATAGAGTTGAGACTTTTCGACGATCATCGTTCGCGTCGAGTTTTTCACATTATTATTCGAGCTTTTGTAAAATCGCAGATAATATGCGCACCGGGGTTTTTTTCACCGCCGATCGTTGTTCAAAATCGGATACAGATGAGAACGAAAAAAGTGTCCGAGTCAGATTCTTCAACATACTGACACAGTTGCGACACTGAAAGACGAGCATAATGTCGCTGGGAACAAAACGATGCTTTCGGTATCGCGGTTCCCATTTATTCTCATGCTGAGAGAGCGAGAGAGAGAGAGAGAGAGAGAGAGAGAGGCGCGTGGGCGCCATTTTGACCTTCGCTACTGCGCGCGAGGACCATGAACGGGAGAGTTTAGCGTGTTATAATTTCAAAAGCGTTTTTTTTTTTTTTTTTTTTTTATTTGTTTACTTGCTTTTTCTCTTTTTGTTCTCTTCTTTGCGTACTTCTCGTACAGGTCCGCGGTTATATCCGGGTTGATCGTTGTTTTGGTCATGATCATTGGTTCTTTTTTGTTTCCCTGTTGCTATTTGTTTTCCTGTCTTATTCTTTTTTTCGTTGTAGTTATGTAGACATTTTTGCAAATTTTTTACACCTCGCGGGCACCCCGATTATATCGTTTGCACGTAGTTACGGATATCTGTTTATCATCGTCATAATCATCATTATCATCATCGTGTAATAGGAAGGATAAAAAGTGCTTGGTAATTCGAATTCTTACGGCGGTATGAGGTATCGTCTGATGTAAAACTGTAATTATAGGTCACTCGAGGATATGATACATAAATGAATCGTTTCCTGATGCGCCTTAATTGTAACAATCGTTTCCATCATCGTCGGTGCTTGTTTTCGCAAATAGACGACTTGTTTCCGTGACTTGATGGATAGTCACTTCCTCTTCCATCACATTGCTATACTGCATTATGTCCGCAGTTACCGAGAAAACACATCGCTATTATTTTTCCGATTTTCAAGCCCAGCCGATTCGTTGGTAAACGTTTTATCACACAGAGTTGATGGAGTACACCAAACATTTAATTTTCTTCGATATTTCTTCGACTTATATTTTTAACTACGATTACATATATTCGGAACATTTTCAGATAAAAGTTGCCTCGCGAATGTTTTTTTTTTCGTCCGAAGCAACGCATCGTCGATTTCTTTTCAAGTTTCACTTCAATCCATAGAAAATGTAGGCAGAAAAAGCAAGGATTTTTTAATAAAAGGCATTTTGTAGCAATAAGCAGAAAATCGCGAAAACAATTAGCTAAAGATCGGAAACGATACAATTGATACGATTCTTGCAAACTAAAATCTTTCGGAAATTTCGAGCAGATTCTATTTTTTTATTTCAAGACTCTCAGATCTTTTGACACTGTGAAAATGTATCCGCAGATTCTACATGTTGTGAAAAAAAAGACGACAAAATTTCAAGTATTCGTACAAAAAAAAAAAACAACCTTCCAACAAGACATTCACAGCTGAGATTGCATTGAAAATTTTTTGAAGAACTTTAAAAGTTGTTGGTTTCATCTTATAACGTTGTAAATAAATAAATGTATTTATACGCCGATTGAGATCAACGATAACCGATTAAAAGTTCAATTAAAAATAAAAAAACTGCCAAAAATTTCCTGGAAATCTTCAACTCAGCTGTAATTTTGAAACGAGGCGAAAGTTGAAAAAAGCATTCAAGAGGGGGAGGGAAAAAGTGTTAAATATGTGTAGCCGTGTAAACGTCGTAAATTAAACAGGACCGAGCAGCGAAGCGATATGAGGTACTCGATGAATTGAAAACGGTGTGCAGACACCCTTAGACAGCGTAAAAGGTGAAGCCTGACGGCAATCGGGAACGTAAATCAGTTATGTGTTTAGCCACTCAGCTTGTCGGTGTATATACTCACTAACCATGCGTTTGTATACTCAGTGCGTCAGATGCGACCTTCTGCCTCTGCCTCTTTTTTCAATTGGCCAGATCGACGATGGCTAGAAGATAGAAGATGGAAGATAGAACCCAGAAGCTAGGAACTAGAAGCTGGAATCCGTCGTGGCGCTCGATCGCTGACGCAACGCCCGTCTCGCCCGATCCGCTCGATCCAACGACCCGTCAGCGTGCAACAATTATCGATCTCACCTCCTTGATCCCCATTTTAGAAGCCTGTAACAAGAATTCACGACGTTCTAATTCACAGCGCTTTTTCCTTCAATTACGGAGATATTGTGGGAATATTAGAAGAAGAAGATTAGATAAAAAAAAAAAAAAAAACACTGACCACGCAAAGCTTTCAATTCCTTCATCAAACCGTTATTGCATGTACGACGGTTGATTTGTACGGCAAGTTTAACCGAAAAATTTCACCGCGTTGTTCAGACTGGCAAACAATTTTGTGGCAACAAGTCGTACATCGGCATTTGAACGAATCAGATATCGAACGACTTTGCATAATCTTCTTTTTCGACGATGTGTACAAACGAGTTGAAAAGCAAACAGGTAGTATATACGAGTGTGTGTATATATATATATATATACCATCACATCACCTTAGATCAAGCGAATCTATACAACTGCTTGTTTTGAATTTGATGGAAAATATTTTAATTTTCAAGTAAATCCAAGCTTACGAACTTTTTGAAACTTTCGAACACAAGCAATATACACAGGATATATGCATATGAGAAAAATGCTATTACTTTACGAGCAAGCGTACACGGTAATTTGAAAATTCGGTACAATTACCATCTCTCCAAAGTCTAAAATATCCCATTGTTTCCCGACACAATCGCATAGCCGCTGTTATAAGTTGCATTGTGTGTAGGAAAAGAAATTTTACGTATTCAAGAAGGTACCGCAGCAGCAGCAGCATGACGCGGGGTATAGGAAGTGTGGAACGTGACGACGCTGTCAACTTGCGGTAGAAATGAAGTGTATAATAAAACTATAAGGTGAAAGAAAAGAAAAGGGAGGAAGAAAAGTAAAAATAAGTTTAAAAAAAAAATAAAACTGCACCCAGAAGGAAGCGAAAAAGGAGTAAAGAAAAAAAAAAGAAAAAAACAATTAACAACAACCAAACAAATGTGAAAGACCACGTTCACATTCTACCGAGCATATGTAATCCTGTTCCCTTGTGTCGTACATGTGTGTTTACGCCTTGTTTCTCATACGGTCTCTGACAAAGGGACTCGAGGGATTTACCATGACGTATTCATCCATTTCACTTACGTTGTTTGTTTCCTTTGTGCACGCATTAATTGAGTAACTGCATGTGCCTCTATTGCTCGACGGAAAATCTAGCTTCTTATGTGCACAGAGTAAACTCCTAACGACAGAATGGTACGTCGTCTACTAGAGTTCAACGCGCACGCGCGACACTTCGAGCTAGCAATTGTTTGTCAGGGCTACCAACAGTCGCGAACGTAACCTAAAAAATTTTACCATTTGCCGCTGAGAGTTGTGTTCAACACCGAAGGGCGTCAAAATTTTTGAGATTACGTTCGTGACTGTTGGTAGCCCTGACAAGCAGCTGCTCTTCAATTGTCACGCGTACGCATTAAACCACTTTGTACGTACGTTAATGAGGAGAAATAGAGATCTTAGCCGCCATCTGGTGGCAGAAAGTCTCGGCGCTACACCCTGAGAGAGTCGCGTTTAGTGGATGAAACTGGATGTTTGTCGCATTATTTATTCCGCAGAAAAAAAAAAAAGAAAGAAAGAAGTCGAAACGTGGGGATAGCGAGAGTTCAACACCTTTGCACAAGGTTTTCCATGCCTGGAAGTTATTCGCCGCCAGCTGCTGCCGCCAACGCGACGAGCTCGCAACGCGAGACGCGTTCGTATTCGGTGATATTTTTACATCTCGTATAAGGTTCGAGCATAGTAATAGTGAAACGCGTTTTTAACCACCTCGTCGAATTTCCATACGTATATGAAACAACCGTATGTATATTGAGGTACTTGACATTCGCTTCTCGGTAACATTGGGACTCACGATGTCCGTGGCATTGGATGCGAGTCGTCGTCCCTCATGCCTGTTAAACGATCTGTTCCTCCTCCTGCTTAATCCCAATGTCCATTGTCCGTCCAGCTTTCAGTTCCACGGGCATTCATCGGCCTTTTTCCGTCTTGGGCGCTCGGGCACCAAGCGTGGAAACTCCCTGGGTTCCACCCTTTATGGCATCGACTTAACTATTCGGCCCCCACGGTCGAGGCGATGGTCGAACTGAACCGAAGTATAACAGCCACGGTATTTCGACGAAACTTGAACCTTTTCTCGGTAGTTCGAGCCGAGCCGAATGCTTAGCCAGCCCATTAACGCGCGGTGTTCAGTCTCGACACCTGATCATATACCGAGACGGACTGTTACACAAGCCAGCGATAACGGGTACGACAAATATACACGCTGTAATCTTAAGGAGCGTTAGTTGGCCAGACTTCGTCAGAAGTAAAAGGTAAATAAGATAGACTTTACTGTTCGCCAAAATTGTGCGGACTCGTGGCGAATGGAAATTCGAGTCGAGGTGCATCGTGTTTACTTTGAATTTTCCCTTTCGTCGTAGCTGCTTCTTCGTTTTCTTCTTCTTCTTCTTCTTCTTCTTCTTCTTCTTCTTCTTCGTTTTGGCCCCGTTAGTGACGTCACCATTTGTGGTAACGAGGGATGCTGCAGAGCCGCGCTACAAGAAGGGACCATTTGACCTCACTCATTGTTTCTAATCCCACAATAAATTGAGGCAGCTGTACAGCAATTGATACAAATTTATGTACAGTCCGATTCAGAAGAACGTGCATGCGGAGCTCGTCTTGGGGTCCGTAACTCCGAGCAATACGTACATACACACCTACACGTTTTGTTGGCAGTCACGTTCTACGCTCGCAACGCGAACAGTCGTTCGCTTACTGCAAATGGTATATATATACACCATATCACGTGACTGTCGTAAAAATATTATACGTAAATACACTTATCCTACGGTTATATTACAGGCGCACACTAGGCGTTGGAATTAAGGAACGACTTAGACGGTCGTTAGTAAGAAAAAAAAACCTCCTTCCATACCGCGTTACCTGAAAGTTTTTTTCCCCCCTAATGTTCCGCGTTTCAATATGACTGGCAATTTATACAAGGAAGAAAAAATGTGTTGGATCATTTCTCAAATCCAACGATAAACTCTACCGAAGTTTTAAAGTTATGACCATTTTCCGCTCATCCGCTTCGAGCCAAAGTCAAGAATAACGCATTCGTGGTCAGAGCTGTAATCTTTGTCACGAAGATATCTCCGTGCGGCGATTTAACGCCAGTATTACAGAGATCAGCAGGCTGCTGCCAATCCGCTGGACTCTTCCATTTGAGGCATGAATGAGCGGTAAAATTGCTCCATATTTATACCAAAGAGTAACAAAGAAGTAAACAACACGTGCTTTTGCGCGTTATTAATGATGGTGAATTGTGTGTCGGTGTGAATATAAAACCAGATCGAATGAAAGCAGAATTAATTGATTTGCCGATGATCGCGGCGTGATTACGCAGCTCAGCTCGTATGTTTTCCGTTATCGTTGTAAAACAATTAATCGTGGAAAATTCATTTCGAATTCGGTTCGTGGAAAAATCGTTTCCAAATTTATTTCCGAACAGTTTTCCGTCAGCTAACTAATTAACAGGTGATGGCAACGATCTCGCATAACGTGCAGGAACGCAGTGCACACTTTTCGAATGATCCAAGATGCGACCCTTAGGGCTGATCGAAATCAATCGGCGCATCGTTGCGCTCTTTGAAAAAATTTTTCATGAAATATGCGCGGTTGACACACGTCACCGGTAGGTAGGAGAAATCTACGTCATCGGTGACACGTCTCAACTTGGAAGGCTTTGCGTTTCCGTTGCGTCAGCAGCCGCCGCTCGTTTCGTATATCGTCATAATACATGCTTCGTAAAGCACGCGGATATCGGTCAGGTAAACACTTCGATACAAAACAGGAACATTCGTATGCGCCTACAATCGCAAAACATTCGATGTGGCATTTCGAACCGGTGACGCATCCCTAACGCGTTACCGAGCTTCGTCGACTGTATACTGGATGTATATCTTTCGTAAGCTCCGAAGCCTCTGATATTGTTATTATTATACACTTGAGAAATTCCGAATCGTCAACAACGGAGACGGCAGTTTTTGCCGGTGAATCGGGATTCAAAATACCAAACAAGTTCTCGATCTCGCTGCAGATCATGATTTATCACAGCGTAGAACAGCATGGCTAGGGATTGAATTATTCATTAGACATGATCGTCAGAAAACCACTTCCAACTACCGGTCAAACGAAATTTTGCGCGAATTCGTTCCGTATCAATGGCTCGTTATTTATACTCGGGATAATAATTCCAATCTATAGAATTGACGTCATACGAACGTCTGAATTTCCATGGTGGTTCACAGCCGCATTTTTGAGATATAAATTAATCGCCGAGACTACGTGTTTGCGATATTGGTTATCACCCACACCGAAAACGTCACGGACGATTGCGCGTTTTGACGATGCTTGGAATAAAGTGTCGTCACTGAATCTTCTTTTTTTTTTCTTCTTAGGTACGCTGAGGAAAATTCAGTACAACAGGTATTGTTAAAAAAAAAAACTCTTTCAATATTGTTGGAATTACGAAAAACGAGGCAAGCCTAACCATTTTGCGCTATCGTCGAATCTTTTTCTGGTAATTGCAACGCAAAGTCAGTTTCTGAGGTTTACTCTACTTTTTTTTATTTAATTAAGGCTTCAACGTCAATTTATTGTTGCAGAAGCGTTAAATTTTCGCAACAGTTAACAAGAAAATATAGTAACAGCGATCGTAATGAGAAAGAATAGCAACGGATACGAGACTTTCCGGTAACAGCTAGAAAACTAATTTTCATTTTCTACCTAGAAGTATATTTTTCGATCGTGGTAAAAAATGAAAATAGTTACGGACCGACCGGTAACCGGAAGTAAAAATTTCTCTGACAATCAGTGTATTATTGGATCTGTACTAAAATCGTGGAGCTTTGTCTCTCTTTGCACCTTTTCGTCCCTCTTCCTCGTTCCGTTTGTCGATTCGAGTGATATTATCTCATATTAATATTATCTCGGTTATCTGGCATACTCGTCATACCATTGGGCCATATTCTCACAGCATCGGGAGATGTACGTCGCCTTGTTGGCTATTACACGATTCTCGATAACCTGCCGGTCAAGGTCTCACCGTGCAGTCGTTTACGGTTCAAGCCTACGGTCTCCGCTGTTCCTAAGATGGTAGTGTTAATTCGCTGCTTACTCGAACGGACCTCGAGACTCGGGCGAAAACGCGAGATGAGCAATAACGCTCCGTGGCATGCCGGGCAATTAGGAAACCTTCGACAGCGTTCAACGCTTGGATGCTTACATGCTTCCGAGCCGCAAGGCGTCGCGGCATAAATTGACGTCGTCCTCTCGGTGATTATACAGGCATTTTCACTGGTAGGCCTGCGACAGAGCCGCTAGTTGCACGATTAGCTAATGTCATCGATGGAAAGTTGAAGTATTGGAAGTGGCAGGTGCTTGGCTTCGATTCGTAAGCATGTCGCTTTTGTCCTCTTATCCATTAGCGGAAGTGACTTGACACAAAATGGTAAACTTTGGCCGGTCGATATCGTACTCGGAGGAAATCTGCCACGGAAATACCCGATACTTCGTCACTTTCGTTCATGAAATTGAGGCAGTCATCTTTGTTCTGAGAACAATGCGGGTTACTTTGCAGAGGTTTTTGATCGACCGCAATGAAATTCCAACCATGGGCTTTTATCTCGCCAAGTTCCAGTAGCCTGACATATCATTTTCCATATTTTTCTGAATTACGAACGGAAAAAACACTGACAAAGTCCGTTATCCTCTGCTGACAATTCATAAAGTAAATGCACGAACTTCACAGGACCTGAACTAATTGATTAGTTAGTGCACGATACAGTTTTCCATTCGTGATTGGTGAATGGTTAGGAAAAAAAATTCCCAGCGCATCCACTAAAATTTTTTGATTGACTTAACCATCTTTTAATGTATTACTAAGTGAAAAAAATAAGTTCAAAGTACAAATTGAACGTTGATACGACGGTTTAAATGTTAAAATTACACAATTTGCCTCATGTTTACTCGAAAAAATGTAACAAACAACTCAATCATAAAGTGGACCTCCTGGGACGTTATGTTAAGTTAAATTTTTCCATCAGTGTAATTAGTTTGCTGGTACGAAAGATTGGAAATATTCCATTATATTATTAAAAATTAATGCAGCGTTCATTTTCCCCCTCATTGTCAGATTCAACGCTATAATGACGCCTTTGACTCGCGGTAAAAATGCATTTTGACATAATCCTTTGTCTTTCCAGCGGTCGAAAATTGGCGAGTACAATCCACTTGCCATTACGCGCTGCTTCCGTAAGTCAAATCCGGTACTACGCTGATTCAGGTGCGAAAAATTGTTGATTTGTCTTCGATTTCATTGTAAGTGCGTATTTCAACTTCCGTTGACTTTTAATGTCAGCATCGCAGCCAGTGTCTAACAACGTTGTACTCGCAGGATGTATTAATGTGGCAGAATATGATGCCTGGTTGAAGTTTGCCGGAGTGCTGCAAGCTAGAGGCATATATACATCATATACGATAGTTTTATTTACCCTGACGCACGAAGCGAAAAGCCTCAGCGGTTCGAGAAGGGAACTGCAATAACAATTAGGTAAGTATGCAACACACGCAGCGTAAAAACGAAACTGTTTTGTCTAATTGCAAGCTTATCGCGGGATGGATTAACGCATCGGCATTAACCGAGTCAATTACCGGGAAGCGAATTGAATTAGGTCTGCACTCCTCGTACGTGCACGTCAAATATTAATAGCACCGCAAGTGAGACCGCGTTATTTTATCGGCACACGCACACAGAGTCGAAAGTGTTACTTTGCTATGCGATTACGCTCAGTTTGTAGCTACATTACGCTGATTTCACAATCGCTGCTCTAAATTACAGCCGAAGCTGCACGCGCGAGCAATTTTCGTTGGTGATTTTTGTCCACGGATCATGCCGAGATTTTGAATCGAGCAAAACTCCAGGAGATCCAGATTCTCTGTTCTACCGATCCGAGCTCAATTTTTCACTCTTTCTCGATCCCTTCGGCTGTGGCAAAGACTACCGTGTACCGGCCCAAGGTGATCCAAGGTGACTTTTTGCCGTTTTAGAAGCGACTAACAGAAATCTAGGTCAGCTCTGCCTTCTGTTGATAACCTAATCAGCGGACCGAATTGAAACAGAGGGATACGAGCACAGGCGTCGCGTATCGCTTCGCGTGGTGCGAACCGCGATATTATATTATATTAGTTTGACGGTAATGTTACAAAATTTCGTCACCAACGTTTGCGCCGGAACCGCGTATCCTCTTCTCGTAATTAGCCACTAATTAGCCTTCCTTTCCGACCGAAACCGTCGCCCTGCGAATCGAAATCGCAAATGTTGGGTATAATTTTGTACACTATTGTCGGAGGCAAAGTCGTATTGATGAAACTGCGGAAATCCATCAGGACATTGGCGAATTCGTTACGATTCCTGGTACCGGGGGTCTTTTTACTACATTGATTATCAGACTTATACGCTTACAAGAAACGTAACCGACCCACACCGGAAACGGCGTTGCAGGCTCGGTTACAACTTACTCGTATATTGCGGGTGCTGAGTGGCCAATGAGTGTATTATTATGAACGTGTCGTCATTGTTTACCGGTTTCTTTTTACTTTCGTTTGGTTTTTCCTTTCGCGACCAACAACGACGCCTCGCCTTGACGAAGGGCTTAGATTTTCAAGAGGGCTTGTCGTTCGATCCTTGAAACACTGCGGCGTATGTACGACTTATTATATCTGATGAACCTTGACGTGAAATTCTTTAGCAGTGTTTCATTTTCCGCTTTAGCGGCGGCTGCTAACGATTTTATAAAATTGTTGACATTGGTGAGGCGTGACTGTTGACATATTATTAATGAGATGGGGCTCGTCGTACATTGTTGGAAAAAATATGACTTCTTCCCTATTCCTCAAATACTGCAGAAGATCGATCTTGAATACGCAGAGCACGTCAGAGAATTTATACATCATTTCAAGCAGATATTATATATTTTGTTATTTTGACACGAGCCTTGATAACAACGTATCGAATATATAATCAAGCTGAGCGTTAAATTAATTACTCGTGCGTCAAAGAGTGTGCATAGTTTTGATGTCAACAAATATTCAGTCACAGTTCAATTCCAATTCAAAACAAGATTCACGCTCGAGGGGAAAAATTTTAATTCATGTACTCGTGACCTGGCTTTCGACAATATATGACAAAATACTGAACCAAGTACCATAGATAAAATCTGGAGAGATAGGTATAACTTTACTACCGTCTTGCTTCAACGAAATAACAAGAACCCGATATCTATCGAACCTTCATACATCTCAAATTGAGCACAAGATTGAAATTTCGAGCTCATTGAAATATACCAGCTGTATTACATGGGTGCTTCGCACACGTCACAGATTTTACAACTACATACGTCATTTATCTGAATTCCCGAATATCGCGATTGCATAGAAGTAATCTTTCGAATATCGTTCTTGAATTGGAACAAACAACTCTTACGACGCAATGTTGTGTCAAGTACCGTCTAATCTCTGCATGATCCGGACTTGTACGGTTTAATTGCAGCATTTTTCTGCCAGAATTTTACAATTAGACGATACCGTTAAAATTGGATTTTCACCAAAATACCACGAAAATCAAATGCCTGCAATGTTCAGTTTTCATAACTGTCGATCCGACGAATCAACCTTTTTCCCCAGAAGCCTGTAAAGTTGGTCAGTGATCATGCGATCATTTTTTCTCTCCATTTTTTCCATGTCTGTGTATATTTTGCACGCATAACTCATATTCCCCCGTTTCTTCAAGCATGTTTTTCCACTCTTGACGTCTCGCGTAACCGTAAGCACGGGCGAATACTCCAGAATTGACGTACAGAGCGGTATCGCCCTCTTCCCCAGTCTCCCACTGCATGAGAGATAACATTAGCGCATGTTTAGGGGGGGAGGGGGGGGAACTGTTAATCTCAAGTTTGCAGGTCGAGGGTCACCCATCAGGGATCTCTTTTTTCATGTTCTGGGGGGGCAATCTTCGTACAGCATGTTTCAACTTTCAACCGATATCACACGACGATATATTTTCGTGGCTCTGCGCGCGTGTGTGACAATTTTTTACGTGCAGTTTTTCTCCGTTTACTTCTAACACAACTCACTTTTCCCGCGCATTCTACTTCATTGTAACGATCATAAAAATAGCTTATTCGTATAGAACACTCTGTCATTCCCCTCTCCCGATTCTACATCCTTAAAAATAGCGTGTTACGTGTTCGTATTATACCCTCGATTACACCACGATGATTCGAGACATATCTAGACGGAACGTCATCACGCTTATCTGTAAATACAGTGCAATACAGCATGTCGCACATGCGATATGGATAAAGTATTTTTGGACATCGAATTACGGGGTATGGGATAGAGAAATGCTTCACTTTTTAATCCGTCGTCGCGTAAATTTGGTAAAAAAAAAAAAATAAAAAAAAAAAAAAGTCAAGGTAAGTGAAATTTGTAATTCATTTCATTTACAGTAAATTATCATCGGCTTGGTTATTCGACTATCCGATTGGAACTACTTCGGTAGTCTGAACGTTCAAACAATACGAAACGGTGAAACCGTGTCATATCGTGGATAAAAAAAATTCTGATTTAGAAAAAAACTATAAACATGCGTAAAAATGACGTATCAAAGAAGAAAAAAACCATTTCAAAACGAACAATGAAAAATATTGTTCCTCGAATTGAGAGGATCGTAACAGGTCGGTTAGTCTTCTAAAAATTCAAGTCTGATATCGTAAGTTGCAGACGAACGATTCACTCGTACCAATAAACTTCAATTCATCGATACTAAGACATAACCTTTTTTCTACTTTTGAAAAAGAATGAATCAAGAAAATTACAACATACAACGGTGTAAACAGCTACCAAGAACGCAGGCAAAATTATTTGCTGTTAGTCTTCAAATTTTAAGTGTTATCAGATTTATTAGACTAAGACGATTATTCAGTGACTTCTTTTTATTCACGTCATTATCGAACCGAAGATCTCAATACCTAATTATGGAATTATGGTGCTACAGATTCAATTACCATCGTATTATCGATTTCACACCGTGTGTTATTAATTATCTTAGTGCTCAAGTTGACATTTTTGCAGTTTTGTAATCGTCAAGGACAATATTATACAGGTACGACATTTTATTTATCTCTGGCTTGAAATTCCACCAACGCCTGTTATTAATTATCGTATGATTTGGACCACGTTATCATACAATAATTATAAACACATCTCTATGCTGAACGGAAATCATTTCATCCAAGTGTAACGCAGGGTATGATAAATCTATTATGTATCGTATGTAATATCTCACTTATACGTCGTATTACAACGCGTGTTCTACACTTGATTGCGAATAAAACGTAAATCAAAATACCAAACCGATGTTTGATATCACATTTCACGATCTATTACAAAAATAGTCTGGCCTTAGGTACAGTCATTCAACCGCGTAACCACCAAAAACCCACTTCTACTGGTTAAATACCGAGTATTGCCAATTTTTTCGAGAATCCGATAGTCGACCGTCAAATTACAACATAATTACCAACTTCGTAACCTCTTCAGTTCTCAACAAAATGGTTACGGATGTGTTTCAAGAATTTCAAGGAAACACCAGTTTCCAAGATACTTCAACTAACATCCATAAAAATACTCCAAGTACAATGAAAAAAGACAGGAAACTATTTGTCTCGTCAAAATTTCCCGTCGAACGAAAAGCTCGCAGTATTACCGACGTGAAAAATCTCGGAAACAAGGTCGGAGCTTTTCGGACCGGTTCTGTGGAACTATAAAGCATGTAAACTTCTACCGAGATGGATCCGACGAGTCGGTTTGCTGGTTCGATGAACAGACCGCACCGGTCTTGGAGACGAAAGATACTATACAGTGGTATAGTGCGGTCGCCTGCACAGGGGCTTGACCCTACACCTCTGGCTCCCATGCAGGCGACTCCCATCCGCGACAAGAACTTTCAAACGCGTCTTAAGACTACGCGACGTAGGCGACTAGCGTCAGGCGTACCAACGTGTCTCGAGGCAAGACGTCGTATGTAAATGCGCGCCATACTCGTGAGGAGATTGCGCCGCAGGCTCGGTTATCACGAGGCGAGAATATCACGGACGTCGTCGTCCTCTATGCCTGTGTAATGCAGCGCCGAGTAAAGTTTCGTTTGTGATTTTTACGTTACGGTTTCCGGAGGGTTCCAGGAAAATTCACGTCGTATTGCGATAAAGAGAATCCGTCGCGTTAACCGACGAGGATTTATTGCCTGATTATCGTTGTCGATTCCCGCTAACTGCCACGTTCAATCTCTTTGTTTGGTTTACTCAACTTTTTAACCCGAACAATTATGCCTTATTGAGATCAATTTTTTATATCGACAATATCAACGAATGTCGTAGACGTAGAGTTAACGTAATCAACGATAATGGCGGTACGCTACACCGAGAGAAATTTTTAGTTCCGGTTACAGCTCGGTCCTTGACTATCTTCATTTTTTACCGCAATCGATAAATATAGTTCTATAGTTAGAAAATGAAAATTAGTTTTCCAGCTGTTACCGGAAAGTCTGGTATCCGTTACTATTCTTTGTCATTACGATCGCTGCTGCTAGATTTTCTTGTATCTGCTGCGAAAATTCAATGCTTGTGAAACGATAAATTGACGTTGAAGCCTTGCTTAACTAAAAAAAGTAGAGTAAACCGAAGAAACTGATTTTGCGTTGCAATAACCAAAAAAGGATCGACGATAGCGCAAAATGGTTAGGCTTGCCTCGTTTTTCGTAACTCCAACAATGTTCAAACAGTTTTTTGAACGATACCTGTTTTAGTGAATTTTTCTAGTTATTGTAACGAATAAAATTTTTCTCAGTGTATAAATATTCTGGTTAAACCGACAAAACTTATTTTCAATTAGTATCCAGAACGACGTTGATCGGTCACGGTGAATAAATTAAAATTCTTAAGGATTTTATGAGGTAACGATAACTGCATGGAATTCAAGTTTCTCTCGGTGTGCGCAGAGAAACGACTCGACACCCGGGCACAATTTTTTCTTTATTCAACCCCAGGGGCCTCGATGTAACACGCGGAGAACACGCGAAATCGTTTCTCGCAAAAATTAAACCGTCTCGAAGATGATGATCGTCTCGCGACTCTGTCCTTGAAAATCAAACCGAGACGAGACGGCGAACGCGAGACGCTTCTGATAAACCTGTAATATCTTCCAGCGATAATTCACCTGATTTCAGGTCATTTCGAATTACGTAAAACCGCCATTATACACACGCCGACTAAACCGCGCACGATCGACGAGCCATAACGCGGTTTGGATTATAATCAGCACGCTTCTGTTCTCAGGCAACTAAAAGTTTTTGCCCGAGCCGTGCTCTTGTGTCGTGCGTTGCTGCGCATCGTCAAATAACATGTTTCCAAAAGTTATATGTTTCAAGTTTCATGTAACGATATCATGCATCGGACACGTCAGTAAAAAAAAAAAAAAACACTTCGCCGGATATTTAGAGTTTTATACTTACCGTGTAATTATTGATTATCTTTCACTGTCTCATCCGTTAACGTCATTTTTCCGCTTTTCATACAAGACGTGAAGACAACGATATTTGTTCTACTTTTTTTCAACGTTAATAGCAATAACAACGTTTTTGCAAGTCTTTTTGTTTCGTGTTCCGTTTACCTTTATTTAAGATCGAAAAGTAGCCTCCAATTCATACATCGCGATACAGGTATATATCTTCCGCGCAATTAGAGAACAGACAGATCATTTGAAACCCAATCGGCAGCGAGATCGATCTGATTCTTTGTTAGTCGACGACTGAGTTATCGTTTGAATTTGCACGATAATACTTGCAGTGTGCAGGTAGTCAAATTTGTCGTAAGTTTTTCTTTCTTTCTTTTTATTCGATCAGATCGGAATTAAAAATTACGAAAGAAAGTACAACACTGTAACGCAGACGATCACAGTATACTGAAAAAAAAATTGCTATGTCTTCGATAAAAATCGTAATATAATTCGTAGAATCGTCTAGGAAAATAAACATAAATCTCAACCTTTGAGTACATGTTTTGTATACTTGTATTTTTGCATATTCGTGACTGTTTAAAATTCACGTAAACATCTGAAACCTGTAACGTATTGATGGAGAAAAAGGAATGCAGCTGATCGAGACGTTCGTGAATGCACCGAAAAAGTGCAAATGACACTCAGATAATGGTCAATGAAACCGGACTTGGTCGTTTGATGAAAGCTAAACATGAATTAGCTACTAAAACGACGCTCCAATTTAAAAACAAATTAAAAACCGATCAAATAATGTTTACGGTATATCCTTATCCGAACAATCGAACCAATCAACTGTAGATATAATATTATTTTGAATCGGAGAATTGTTTTCTTCGTTGTAAATGGTTCGGTATAAAATCAATGCCGAATGCCCGCTATGTACAGAATTTCTGTTTTCTCTCGACTACGTACGTATCATAAGCACAAAGAACATTATACGCTGCATGAGCGTTTCAGCTCGTGTTTGCAACTTTCAAGTATCAGCTGTAAAATCTTCGCCAGCTGTCTCTGAAAAACAATACGCCGAACACTCGAGATGCGTGGAAAACTTGTCGGTGCATGGGATCCACAAAACTACGGTCAGAGTAATTTACGGACAACATTAAAGCTCGATACAATTCCCCGAGCAGTTGAGTCGAACGCTGGCTGCCATAGAAGCAAAGCGATAAGACACTGATTTCATTCATTCAGGTTCCTTGAATGCGACGATACGTCATATGCGCCCCCCTCAACCCCTCAATCGCAATACCTGGCAGTAAAATCATTCGACATTTGCATTACCGCAAATGCAGCCACTGTTGTACGCGGTCAAAACAATATTTCGCACTGTATGCGCGTAGGAAGAAAGAGAGAAGTTTATTTGTTGAAAAATTACTATTTGTTAATTATTGTTGCATGTAAATTATGTGCTGTTTATCTCCCTCTTTCCCAGCGGTAATCTTGCTTCCTCTCCGCTCCGATAACCTCGACAATTTTAACCCCGACAGCTCCGATTGTACCGTACACGTGGTAGGCAGTGAGTATGGAGCTATCGTCAAGTATTTGTTGTAAAAATCAAAGTAACTATACATGGATAACGGTTTGACACGTAACTGTAAGAATCTCAGCGTTAAATTCAACATGAGAAAAATGTGTAGTTATATAAAAATTCACACCGAACAGTGGTGAATGTTTTAAGCTAATCGGGGTGATCCGGTATCGAGATTGACTAATTGACAAAAGTATCTCGGTAAAGTTCCTGATCAGAAAGATTTTTTTTTCTTCCGCCCGTCATCCTTCGCCATTGAATTTTTCTTCACATTTTCCCTCGACATATTCTCATGCCCATGAAGCAACGATTTAATTGCCATTTCGTTAGTCATCCTGAAACGTTTATCGCATGCAGCGTGAGATGGACGTTGACCAAGGAGTGCGTGGTATAAAAAAAAAAAATAAATAAATTACATGCAATATCAAAGCAACGTCTGCGCGAGGACAAAGACAAACATGCGAGTACGATGAGGATTTGAACCTAGATATCACGTTGTGCAAAACTGCTACTTTATCTTCATACCTGCAACGTGACGCAGCTGGTAATACGTGTAACAGCGTATCGTAAGTAGTGCTGCACCAGCTTCGAAAAGGTGTGAAAAGATGGGGGAGGAAGTAAGAGTTTGCGATTCGATTCGCGAGAAGGACTCAGCCAACGTCGTAGATTTGTTTCTTTTTTTTTGTTTTTTTTTTTTTTAAATTTATTCTCTCTCTTCCAGCTCTTCGTTTCACCCTTACAGTTATTTTCGTCAGCTAGACGGAAATGAAGCGACCTGTAGCAACGCCCCTTGCCTCGCCGATAGCACGAGAACAAAGGAAAAGAACAACGCGCAGTTCAGACGATATAACCAAGGGGGTTTCATGCCGTTCGTCAACGAGACGCAACGCGCGTTTCTCCTTCATTCAAGCTGGTCAATCGCCAGTTTTCAGCATGAGAAACACTGCCGCTGATAGCCAGTGGTCCAGGCGCGCATACACGCGGAGCGTACAAGCCTCCAGTCTCTCTCTTTCTCTCTCTCTCTCTCTCTCTCTCTTTTTTCTCCTCTCTTTCCCTCTCCCCCTCGCACGCACACAATCCTCCTCTCGTATGAGATCGTCGTAATTCCAAGAACCGTACAGTCCCTGCCAACAGATAAGCACGCCTAGCTGCACGGAGAACTTTGAATCCCGTGGCGCGAACGACCGGGCGAAATATAATCAA
Source organism: Neodiprion pinetum (assembly GCF_021155775.2). NCBI lineage: Eukaryota > Metazoa > Arthropoda > Insecta > Hymenoptera > Diprionidae > Neodiprion > Neodiprion pinetum. The sequence goes on from NC_060237.1 coordinate 18,918,334, forward strand.
CTCGACTATACGCTCTTGGCAGCGAAGGCGTTGGGAAACTCAGCGAAAGTTAATCACGGACGCTGGCTGGCGTGCCTGAGACGATCGGAGAACGCGAAGAGGCCTGATGTTTGGCGGGAAACTCAACGGAACGAAACGACTTTTGACTTTTTCAACAGGAAGCAGTCTGTAGTGGGATTTTCTCGACTCTTCAACTTTACGGACGATCAAGGGATGACGGCGGTCAGGAATTGAAACATATTCAACGGTACTTGATTCAGATTCATCGGAGATGAAGAATACAGTTTCAGTCATTTCCGGATACGTTTTTTGAATGTAACGGATTTTTCATATATTATACAGATGCGCAGGATGTCGGTTATGTATAGGAATATTTCACCGAAAGGACTAAATTTCGATGTCGGAAAAACGTACAAGATATTCAAATTTTCTCCGCTGACTTGAGACCATACGACTTTGGGTTTTACGCCGTCTGATGTTCCGTACAGCGAAAATACGAAATTGTAAAAAGCCATGTGCGGCCCAGACGCAATCAATGAATGAATCGAGGGAATCTGTGTAGCTGGAACATCTTGTTTTAACAGACGAAGGAAGAAACTAGGAGGTCGTCGAGTAAACCTATAGCGAATGTTTACAACGCGTTTATTATATCTGCAGATAGCGAGTATCTTTCCCGCCTCCGGAGGGGAATGATGGTGGTGGAGGAGGCGGAGGAGGGGGGTTGGCGCTAGCCGAACTGCGACGTTGTATCGTCTGATTCCTTTTTCCCTCCCCTCGGCGTCTCCCCCCTCCAGCATCATCTTCGTCGTCTTCCTCGTCTTGGTCTTCGTCTATGTCTTCTTCTTGCTGGATGGCCTGACGTCACCGGCGTTAAATCGCATACTGATAGAACAGCTACCATATTATATACTGTAAACAGCAACGGCGCAGGGAACGGCATGGCTGACTCTCGGTTAGACGTCTTTAATGTCCGCTGCTGCACTCTGCGCCGCGCTGGCTGCGGCGATGCGAGCGAGCTGCCAGGCTGTAAAAATAACAGTTCAAAAACCTTGGCGGACATTTTGAATGAAAAATGTGCTCCCGTCGTCATACGCCAACTTCGTGGCTCGTCATCTCTCACCGGTCGCTAAAAAAGTATACTACAAACCACGCGACGTTTCTTTCCAAATAATTCAAACGAACGACGAAGCTTTTCTTTATGCCGACAAGGCTCGAGGTTCAAAATTTGCTTCACAAAACGATTTAAAATTAAATTGATGAATTTCAGCGATATTTCGAAGAGTCGAAAGAGTTTTATGAATCTGAGTTACCCTATTAGTCGGCAGATGTCGCTGAGCGCTGGGACTTCTCGCGACAAAAGAAACTCGTATCATCTATCGAGTTCGTTCTCGTATTTTCGATGCTAGCGAACGGTGCGGATTTCATGATTTCTGATTAAAAATACGTACTCTTGAAACGAATGAGTGCTGACTGTAAAATGATCTCACGAGACGTGTCGCGTATGGAAAAAGATTAAGCTCACGAATTTCAATCAGCTTCTGCGATAGCGAAACGCGTTAATTTTAGTTCACTTGCACCGCGTTTTGCAATTACCAGAAAGGAAAGTGTGCACAGCTGTTGTACACCGGCTTCGTACTCTGAACACGATTCAGTGCGAACGCAAAGTTCTGAATAAGAAACACGATTGCGTTTATTACTCACGAGGATTGAATTTCGACAAAAAAAATCCTGAATCACCGTCATCTTGATGAATCAAGAAAAACGAGTCGAGTCATGAACGCTTTGTAATTGCCTTTCTTGTTTCGGATTGAAAAATCTGGTGTCGGATTCGTCGGTCCGTGATTCATGTTTCAGATAATAGTGACTAACCCGAAATTTTGCAAATCTTCAGTTGATCCGATTCAGTTGACCAAACGGTTATTGACGTATAACGCGTCGTCTAGAATCTCCGTATAGTTGGAATTTATTTATCAATATCAATATTTCGGTAAGCCAATAAAAACCCGTGTGCTTCCATTAATTCCATGCTTTCTGCAGATTACGCGGCAGCGTTCAAAGCTCGAAGTTTTTGAATTTTGGACAAAATCCTCGTCAGCAGACATTTTACCGCAGGACATGATAAGGCAAAATTGATCCCCAATGGTTTACAGTGTCCATCAAGTTTCCCCGGTGCCCAAACAAGAGGTTATCAACATCCGGAAGCTGAGGCTGAAATATATATCGTTCAATAAAGCGATCAATCAATTCCACGAAGTTTATCATTCGATTAGAGAAATGATATACCTGCCTACAGAACTCTTTCATCGTCAAACGTTTCATTGATACTTTGAGCCTCTCTGTTTACGCGTGTTTTAACCGCGTAAATGGATCGGTGTGGAAAAATAAGAAATGAAAAACACCGGAGAGAAAAACAGGACCAGGCAAAAAACCGAGACGAAGGAACGCGCAGTACTAGACCTCGGACACCACTCGACGAAAAACGATTGTTAACCTTGTTAACCTGTAAGGTTCACGTCCCGAAGTCGCTCGGCGAGTTCGGACAATGCGCCAAAATTATGAAACCCGAATATAACTGTGTTCCGAATGCCTACATCGAAGAAAAATTCCACTCCGCGGCGAGATTTCGTCCGATATTCTGTCGGGCAGGTACCTTTGCGAAGATTCGGAGTTGGGAGCTCTCTTTTGAAGAGGTGCCAAAACGCGGGGTCATAAATACACGTGAGCTACTGCTGGAGCAGTAAGATGTGAGGCGAAGCAATTTTTCACGTTCAAAAAAGCTCGGTTTTTGTCAGGCCCGCTCGACTCCGCTCGTTTTCTACTTTCCGTTTTTGCTACACCCTTGTGCTCATTTTTCTTCCCTCCTTCCTCTCTTCATCTTTCTTCAGATTGTTTATCTCCCCTGACGAGCAGGCCTGCAAAGCGCGTCGATACGAATCCTCGATCCTCTTGCCATAACGAAGTCAGCTCGGCCTCGAGAGCCGTTTTAGAGGTCATAAACGCGACCGCGGCCAAGAAACTGGTTCAATTTTTCATTCATCCGTCCGATTCCTCCTTCACCTTAATTTACACACGCCGGTGCGCCGGTAGGATTGACGACTATTCACAGCCTCTATTCGGAAACGCGTTGTACCGATTCTTGGGACAGCAAATGGTTGGAGCATAATTTTAACGATTCTAAAACGAAGGAGATGGCGACGGTTTACCGATAATTACGGTAAGATTGGTATCCGAAATATAGAATAGTCAGGGACTTCGTAGCAACCAAAACTAGAAATTTCTCTCGACAGGAATATCGCAAGGAAAAATCTAAGGCAAAATTTGAGCACGAATTTCATCGTGGATATTTTTAATGTAGCGCAAGAATCGCAGTCCTTGCTGCAGCTTTGAATTGAAGCAGCGAGGATCGAAAGCCGGAAAAATGCAGTTGAGAACACCGTGGCTGGCCGAAGCCGAGTCACGAACGTAAAGAGGTAAGAAAACGTTTGTTTGGGTATAAAAAACCCCTTCGGAAGCCACGCAGCTCGGGCACACTCGGTTCTTTGTCGGAGTTTCTCGGAGAGCAAAGGGTGAAGCGAGTGGGTGGCTGGGTGGGCAATTTCCCCCCTCAAAGCCGTACGTTAAAAACCTCGAAATATGACCTTTGAAAGTTGTATTTTTGAAACGACGTGCCGCACTGCGCGCAACGAATTTTCCTCGGTGTTAACGCGAGGATTTAATTTTTTTTTTTTGCTGCTTCTTGTGTTGGAGCTACTCTTTGTTATCACAGATTATTTCATTTGGTGTGAATATACGTCCAAACAGTGACATCGAAGCTACGGGGTCAATTCCAGTGAATTTTTGTACGAAAGAAAGGAATTTAAAGTCGCAAAGACAACACAGAAACGGAAAAGTATTTGAATTTGGTGAAGCTTACTTCGACGTCAGGGTTACCGACAATATTGGACACACAACGTCGCGCACTGAAAAATATTTATTACAGAGGTATTAGAAGCAAGCCTGAACGAAAATGTGTTTATATTAACAAAAGGGTATAAAAATGGTAACAATCATCACGCGCTGAGAGAAATTTTTAGTTCCGGTTACCGCTCAGTTCTTAACTATTTTCATTTTTTACCACAATCGAAAAATATGGTTCCGTATAGCAAATGAAAATGAAAATTAGTTTTGTAGCTGTTACCAGAAAGTCAACCGATCGCCGGTTATTTCAGTATTCATACAATTTTGAGTCTAATTAACCCTCAAAAAAGTTCACAAACCATTAACGCAATGGACGATAAAAAAAATTTTGTACACGCATGTACATTAACAGTTATTTCAGGATTCATATCATTTGCAACGAAATTTATCCACGATAAAATCTGTAAGCCATTGAAGAAGCTGCATGGAAAGAAAAATATTGTAGATTTTACATCTTCCATGGTAAATATATGGACAGCCCTTATTTGGGGTTAAATCTACGTTACATTATGTTCCGTATGCAATAGAAGAAAATGAAAATTGTTTTTGCTGCAAGACTTGCCCATCAAAATTCAAATGATACGGCAATATTATCCGTATTTCTGATAAAATTAATGTGTGGTATCCATGACTTCAACGCGATTGGAAAAAAAAAACAAGAGAACTACAGTTGGAAGAAGTGGATTGGCTAAAAATCGATATTCTCTCAATAATTTGACAACTTGTCAAATTATTATATTTGTGAACTGCAAGACTCTTTGCAAAGATGTAAAAATAAAAAATGATTGAACTACAAACGTAAGCTTGGATGTCGAACATTCATTTCAAATAGCTTCAAAATGATTAGAAACCTGTTAGATTCGATCGATTTGAGTCTACGACGGCTCATTTTATTGAGAAGATTATGTTCGAAAAATTTGCTCGACTGCTTTTTTCGTCATGTTCGAACCGTTCGATGTTTTATTTTACAACATTACGCCGACACTGATTAGCATCAACAAATGGTGAGTCCAATTTGTCAAGAGAAACAAATTAAAATCTGTTACGGCGAATTTCTAGAAATTAACTTCTAATTAAAATCGGCTATCATCGAGTGCAATCAAAAGAATCTACTAGATTTTTAACGACTTAACTCGTTTATAAATCGGTGTTTACTATTTTTTTTTTGCATCTTCAAAGCAATCTTCGCGTAGTTTACGAATATAATATCACTTCGTTAAACGCTCGATATGCGACTATCTCGTAATAAAGTTAATAAAAAGTTTCGATTCCCAAAGCATCCGGATTGCCGAAATTGGCGCAGCTTCCGCATCAGCTCCACCGGCCTTCGTTGTCCGTTTCTTTTGTTTTCGAAAGTTTGAGCCGGCGTAGAATATTTTTTGCAACCTTCGGCGCCACAGAGGGTGCAGAAGGCCTCGAGTCGGCCGATATACCTAGTTCGCAATCCCGATTTCGCCGATCCGGGCTCCAGCTGGCGTCGGGATGGCATTGTGAGGTATCGGCGTGGTTGTTTGGGACATTTGGCCATCGGACCTGCGAGTCCCGGGTCCCGGGGTGGGTTCTGACCTGCTAAAACAAACCTGGTACCCTATCTCGGGTTCATCTCGAGAGGCCTATCTTTGTCTACGCTGACTGAGTGGGACCCCGCGGTGTTGCCTTAGTCCCTTGCTAAGATACTCCAGACACCAGGGGAGCCCGACTCACGCTGGGAGCATCCTGACTCACGATTACAACTCTCGGTTCGTGCACGAGCTAACTTATTGTTAGCGCGCACTTTTTCAATCTTACGAACAAAACCGTTCGGAATAAAGATTTTTTGAGGCCGACGGTGGGCGAAAAAGCGCGGGGTTGATATTCCAAATTTGAAGAAATCAGAAAGCGACCGATTCCGAATTTTTTGGTGGCGAAACTTGAAATAAGGAATTTAACTTCGATGAAACATCAAAGTTTCGAATGGTTCAAAACCCGACGCTCAAAGTTCCGAGAGTGCGAAAATGAGAAAATTTCAAAATCTTAAGCATCCAAATTCCATATTGTCGAAGATACTCGGTTCTGTGGATTTCTGACTTGGAAAAATTTCACCATTTTGATTTTTCTTTGTTTTGGATTTTCGTTACTTTTACGTTCGGTATCCTGGTCATTCTGATCTTCGGGTTTTCTCATTTTTTACGCCCACTCGTTGAGTAAACAATGACGTGTGAGTATATTTTAATTATCGAAATTTTGCTCTATCGAAACTCGAATTTTAGTATCTTGTATTTCGGAACTTTGAGCCGTCGGGTTTCTAGCTATTCGAAGCTTTGTTGTTTCGTGAGAGTTTGATTTCTCGACGTCAAGTTTCACCACCTAATAAACCGGAATTAAGCGCTTTCGGAACTTTCCACATTTGGAACTTTAACCCCGTCCTGGCAAAAAGTAGGAACGATCAACATCTCGGAGAATCGAAAATAAAAAACCTGATTCGTGCAAGTTCAAAGTAATAAAACGTCACAATGCCATCTTTCGGCCAGCTTTTCAGGCTCAAATTTCTACTCAGCTCCTATTTTGATACTAAGATTTGAAAATCGTTCAGTTTTCAGAGCCTTACAATCACCTGACAATTTCGTTACGCTATTGAATTGAAACTTTGCTTTCGAATTCTTATCGCTTACTGTCGTAGAAAAAAAAAGTCGCACAATGTGTTTGTCGTCTGAAAAAAAAAATTGGACACTTTCAAATATGAAATTCATATCAAGGTAAGCTCTCTAAAACTGCCCAAAAGATACGTTTCTCGATATTTTCAGTCCTACATGTACGAAGGAAATAAAAAACGTATCTATTTTTTGTTATCCGGTAAAAGGCTGAAATTTTTTAGTATCTCCTAAAATTTATAGACCGGGATGAATACGGCACGATACTTCAATCCTCCGTTTCTCGAATATTCCGATCACGGACGAAAGTTTTAATTTTCATCCGAACGAAGCTGCCAGTTCGATCGATCATTTATTTCCGATCGATATCCATGCACGACAAGCAGAACGGTACGAAGTTCGTGGGCAGAGACACGAGCTCAACGAGAACGAAATCCTGACTTATCAAGGAGAGGAGAGGAGAGGACGGAGTGTGGGTGAAAGAATCTACGAGTGAGCGAGTTCGTCGCTGGTCGTTAAAGCTGAAAATTTCACGCGCAGCGTATTTTTGTTGCACGTATTTCCTTCAGAAAATTTCACTCGCAGCGAATGCCCGCCCGGCTCACTTTTTTACTCAAGTTTCTTCATAGCGTGGAACGGGCTTTTACACTTGTTGCTCTGCATGGGGCCGGGTAAAAACTCGGAACGCCCTTTCTTGCCCGTCTACGAGTATAAGACCCACGGAAAATCCCCTACGTCAAACCTGACGCTCCCTTCTTGACAGTCTCGCTTTTCCCACTACTCACTATGCACATGTGCATTCGTAGCGCGGGAGATAGAAATATTCGGGGATATACTTGCATGACGAAATACAGATCTCACTCGCTACGCTGATCCAATATGTGGGAACGCGGGCATTCGTATTGGGTATGATAATCGAATTCGTATCGTTTTTATCGGTGTTATTATTTTTATACGGTATCACGTTTGCTCGGCTGATGAGAATTCAAGCCAAGCTTGTAGATAAATTATCATGGGATACAATTTTTATTCACATCGCTCACTGGTGAATCATTTGGAACAAAATCACACGCTGCTTTTCAGCCTGATTCGATTTAGGAAGAACCGAAATTTACTCCGATTCTACACCCTTTCAAGCAATCTCATTGGTGTTTTTTAGCGGGATGGAGTGGAACTAGAGAAATTTACCGATCTTTGGAGGCTGATAATATTCTCCAAAATTACTTCAACGCTCGGTTTCTCTTATGAAAAATTATCCCACTTCGAAGAAAGTGAATTATGAACCATATTTTTTCTTCTTTTTTTTTTCGTTATTCCATCACACATCTTGCATACATTCAAACATTCATATATCATAGACGAATAACAACGCGTTGCAACATGGCGTATAGGTTGCGGCATGGTTGGATAAGTAAGCAGAAATGCGGAAGTCACGCAGACATAAATATTTATGAACAATAAAAGCAGTTCTGAATAATAAATACCAAGTCGGAAAAGAATGATCACGCACCAACGGATTTCTAAACCACTCTTTGCGTCCCAAGGTTTTCCTGCTGGCGGAAATCAGGCGCGTGTAATAAAAGATAACGTCGAAAAAAGTCATACGAATTGTAATCAAGGCGAGCGAAGAGAAAATTTTCACCCCCTCATCGCACGTGGCTCATTTGCACAAGTTCACGAGAGTTTCGGGTGTCGGTGGAAAATGGAAAAATTTACGGCCACTCGGAGGGTCCGACAATAAAGAGGAATAACGACGATTTTCTTGAGAAGGTCGGGAAAGGTCGGGGCCTTAAGCCTCTCGGATGGTCTGAAAAGGGACCCCAGGGCCCGGAGAGGTGGGCCTTAAGAAGGGGCACATCCGGGCAACCGCATCGTATCTTTTCGGGACAATGTTTTGGAGGGAGTGACAATTGACTTTTGAATTTTCACAATAGGGATTTCAGGGTTCGCATTGTGCAGGTGCGCACCATCCTCGGACAATAAGGGCATTCAAATCGAAACAGGTGAACACTATTGACCCCCGGTAATTTCGGGATATTCATAACCGTCCGCAACTCTCCCCGCGATCGTCTCTCACGTTTCAAACCGGGTAGGGGGAAAAAAAAAAAAAAAAAAACTAGAATTACCGATTGACAGAAGGGCCAGAATATCGAAGTTTCATCGACTCGAGAATCTTATTCGTGGTGTTTAAAAATGTGGAAATTTCAAGAGCAGAAAATTGAAAACATGGAAAGTCGAAACATGGAATAGCAAAATCGAAAATCTGTATACTATTCTGTATTATCAAGAGGAATTTCGACGATTCTACAGTTTGGTATTACATGTTCTGACCTTTCTAATATTTTACTTCTCTTCCATCTTTTGACCCTCAACATTGTTGATTTCTGTACATCAAGTTTCTGCTTCTTTAAATACTCGATATTGCGGTCCTTCGATTTTTGTTCTTTCTATATTTTTATCTCCACCCGTTTCAACATCTCTCATTGGTACTTGGAATGGCATTCGAAGTGAACAATGTGCCGATTGTTCCAGCGGCATTCAATTTCGGAAGAAAACATTGAAGGGTTGAACTTTCGACTTGTGATCCATTTACAAATAATCAACGTTCACACCTGCGCGCATAAAGGCAACTCTTGGACCGCAGAAGTGAAACAAATTCATTTGCATTTGGGTCAAAAGAAGCGTGTGGTACGTTTCCGGTCTGGTAGAGGAAATTCCGTTCCAATGAAATTTTCGATTGTCCTTACTATACAATCCTGAAAAACTATTTTCACTTTTTACCATAACCGAAAAAATTTAGTTATGGGTTTAAATTGAAAATCAATTTTGTTACTGTTACCTAAAAATCTACTTTGTAGTACTATTTTTTTTTTTTTTTTTTCGGTTACGGTCACACGTAAAACTATAAATGTTTATAACTATTGCGATCAAGTGATGTTAGGGCGTTGAATAATCAAAAATGTGCCGTATTGACAACTATGATTACACTAAACTGGAACTTGTACCACATTTTCTTGCAATATCGACAATATTTGAAAAGTTATTATAACGACATCACCCGTTTTACTAAAATCTTTTAATACCCAACATACAAAACGCAATTATTCTCACAATCGGTGTATCCTGTTTGTCGTGCGAAATAATTTGAGCACGTTGCACATCGCAGGCAGATATAATACGCGTGTTGCAGCGTTGGGTTAAAATTGGCCCAGACCTTCAACCCGCTGCTCAGGGTCACCCTAACCGAACTATTTCTGTGTTTGGCAAAACGATTTGAAAATAAACATCTCACGTTATGCTCGGATTGCACCGGGTGCGATTTCCCCTACGGTCAACGTTGGAGAGTGCGAGAGGACGGTTGAAAAATACCACGGAACGATGGTAACCAGTTGATGTTCCAAAGAGAAATTGGCATGTAGCCCGCGACTTTGTTGAATTATTATACTAACCGGTCAAGAGTCTCGCTGTCGGTCGATTCACAGAATTTTGCACCCGTCGTGTGTACGCGTGCGAAAGTAAAAGCTTGTGTTTTTACGCTATATTTCCAACAATAACTGCGTGTGAAATTTTTTTTATTCCAAGGGAAAAGCTTCCGCTCTCCGCGTTATCAGCGAGACTCAACCCCGGCAAACAAACAGATAATATGCGAACGACCCATTAGCAGATTAACTCCCCCTATCAGACGCTGCGTATACTTGGTAAGCAAATGTAACTGCCACCCACTGACGCGGCCCCTTAACTGATCATCTTACTTCCGACCAAACTAAACAGTCGACGGAAGAAAATGCCGTTAAAAAAAAGTCAAGCCGATAAGAGAACGGAGCCAAGGTGCAGCTCGGCCGATGTTTTTTTCACCCGCGTGCTTTTATTTTATCTTAGAAAATAGAACGTTTTCACAGAATTCCTAGCTAGATTAGAAAAAATGTTACAGATCAAGTGTATTGTTTAAAATTAACGAAAATCGAATTATCATTCTTCCAATAGGATATTATATTTACCAAATCACCAAGCGCGTCTAATTATACAACACGATGATAATGAGAATGTATTTAGTTCAAGTAAACATCGGTGTTAAGTGATATCGCATTCTCATGCTACAACGTCGAGTCTTCTTCGCGAGAATTCATAACGTATGAAGAGACGAAATGATTTCTTACCAAACGACTTGCAAGTTATATCTTGCGTGAACTAAGAGGTGCAAATTTTTTCACGCGTGGGTGGACCTCGTGGCCTGACGGAATAAAAAACGCGTGATTATTCACTCACGAGAAAAAGGCCAAGACGAATTTCATACGAACCAAGCCATGACTCGAGACTTCAACACTAATCTATCCTACCTGTCGTCATATTTTTCGTATAATTACGCCGCTCCGGTGACTCATCGGTAAGTTTTTCCGACCTTCCTTACAGCCGCTACCGGTTTCAAATTAACTTAGCTCGGAGGCTAAAATATGACGAAGCGACCATTAGAATGAAAACAGCAATCACCCGAAAATTTTCAGTCATTAGAGAACACGATTTGTGAAAAATCCAGTTCCGGGAATTTTTTATCGGCAGCTAATTTTGGAGCAATGAGAAATTGAGTAAATTCTGAACAATGGGAAATTTGCCGTGAAGCATGTCTCGCCAAATTTTCAGTTGATACTATTTCGGATCTGAAAACAGTGCGTCTGCTGCCACTGTGATCATTGCTCGCTTGGAGCTCAATTCTGGCTCGAAATCAACCCAGACTCGAGACTGTCGGATGAACTGAAACCCCAAAGACTGATGATCTGGTCATTTGCATTATGACACATGTACTTTCTCAAACATGCAACGACCTCTGGTCGAATGGAGTGTGAATACAGTAATCGTACACGGGTACAAAGGTATAATTTAAAGATATGAGCAAGCAGAAAACAATGTCCGAACGATATTCTTAATCACTCACAAAAATATTACGTTTCCTCGTAAAGCATTTCTAGCTCGATCTCAACTCGAGAAGCCGAGCCTAATGACATGGAACGTGAAATCTCACGCGAGTAAATGTAAGTGGTAGTACTCAAGGTCAGTGCAATGATTTTCATAGGAGTAACAATTTTAATGTTAACATTACATAATATCACGTAGCCAAAGCGAAGCTTAAGCATTGTTTTGGTGAAAGATGCTTTTCAAGCTCATGGTAATGAGTTGTTTGCCAAGGCGAGCTTTTCAATCGTAGCAACAGCTGTTCTTTTCCCGCAAACCCAGCCGACAGAAGTGAGTTGATAACTTTCAAAATGATTTTCATCCAAAGACACGAACGCTTGCAATTGCATCACGAAAGGAATTCAATTTATGCGTTTAAATTTATCTGGCAAAACGTTGAGAGAAGATTTTTCGCCACCAAATTAACGGCTTATTTTCAAACACGTTGAGGGAGTTTTTACGCTCAGCGTCCGACCTTTTTATTTATTAAACTACTCTTTTGGTAACAACTTTTTGAAGGAAAAGAATCATCTTCTAATCTACCATGAAAATATGAATCACAATTTTTACAAAAATTCAATATAAACCAAAAAATTTCGGAGAGATTGTTTCAAAATTTTTCTTTTCGTTTCTTTGTTTGCCCGCCATATTTGATTCGCCATTTTGCGTTTTCAAATGTCGATACCAGACTTTAAATCAGTGGCCCCAAAAGCCGATGTATACAAAATTTCAAGCAAATCGCATGTATAAATGAAAAGTATACGCACGAAAGGATTAAAGAGTGTCTCCTCGCCTCTCGAGCGTTTACTTCTCGTTAAACTTGTCGATTTCAAGGAAAGCTCCATTACAGGTACGGGAAGTTACAGAGCGTCAACCGCTGTCCTTCCACGCATGAAATAAAACGGGAGTCTTTCCTGGTTCGAAGACAAGGATCAAAAAATTTCGCCGGTGTCTAAAACGCAGGCTGCTTGATCCCAGCGACATACGTATATACGTATTATATTGTATATCATGGCCTTGCGGAGTGTCGAGGTGACGTTAGACGAGACGAACTCTTAACCGGGAATCTGCCTAGAGCGGCTAGAAGTAGAGCCCGAATGCGATAAGACCTTATCCATCGTCCGTAATATAAGGGTGGAGGCGAACCTCGAGACCTCGGTACGTGTCTCACGTACAACTCGCACACCGAGTCGTCTAAGCCGACCATCAAGCCGCGGGTTTCACACGGACTTCCTTATCGCGAGGTTGATGCGATACAAGCCGCCTCGGTTTGCCGGTGAAGTCAGACTACAGATCTGACATGGGATGCTGTTTTTTATTTTGATTTATTTTTTTATTTTTTTCCATAGACTTCGCCCGGATCCTCTGCTCGACTCTTGCTTATTACTCGTCTCCGTTGCAGCCGTCTTGCCACGTTGCAAGATGAAACCAATGCCGTAGATACCGGAGGATACAGAAGAACGGACATGAGAGAGAGAAATGCAAAATCGGCACTCCGGCTATCGAAGATCGATGCGCGAGGCGAAATACGATTGATACTTGTCTTACATTCGAGCAATTTTTAGGCTCCTTTTTGTCAAACTTCGTCAGACGCTCAGCTGATGTTGGAACGAAAATCCGATCAGAACAGGTTCAGATGTAATAAAAATTGATCAATGTTTAATACTAAATGACCGTTTTGTCCACAGTTTATATTATAGTAGCGTATTACAGTAATGTTAATTAAATAATTGGTATATAATTCACAAATCTCTCTTCGAAGGACTGGAAGAGTTATTTGATCCTGAAATCGCAAACGATTGTCGAAAAAAGCAAATCGTTAAAAGCGACCACAACACCGATTGCCAAAATTCGGTATCACATCGTTCAAACTTCTGGTTGAAATTGCTCGACAAATTTCTTGAAAATCGTCCGAAGATCGTTGTCGGATATATGAAAATATTTTAATACGACAAGTCGCGATTATATTTACACTGTGAATACATTGTTTTCACGGTCCTGCAGGCTCGCCTCTCTTTATGTAAAAATATAACCAGAAAATGTATGAAAATTTCATTCACCCCCGATCGTTTACCGAGAAATCGGATAAAAATCCCCGCGCGGTTGTCTAGACGATCGTAGACGCGAATCGTGCAAGCGATTCCTCGATAAATGCGAGTCTGGGTGCAGCCTGCACAATCATATTGTGTACGGTCTAGCGGTTGGACTCTGGGCCGTGGCCTGTAGTTTATGGCCAGAGACCAGGCACCGCTGTAACGTGGATACTCATGCCGAGTCCCACTGGCTTGGCTTGTAACTGCAGCGGCGGCGTCGGTGGTTTTACGCTGGTCATGCTTGGCTGAGGTCCTTCGGAAATGGGTGAACAGGACACGCGTTGAGCGTGGCTGTTCGCCGCTACGTGGGGAAAAAGACAAGATTATCGGGAAAAAGCCAACGACTGATTGAAGAAAAAGAGAAAAATCGATTCCAACGATTAAACTGCAAGCTAGTCACATTTTGTTGTCCTCTTCGCTCCGTAATTATAAGTATACGTACACATCGAAAATCAGGACTCGGTCATTTAATTTTAAGATCATCTTCGAAATTACGAATCGTATTTTAGATTTTGGATGGCCAATTTTATCATATTATCGAATATTGAGTTGCCTGGGCGTGTTTTGGACAATTTTTTTACCGCTGCAGTTGTTGAACCACGTCGTTAGGTGTCTTGAATTTAAGTATCCTCAAAACTTTACGGATCGTCAGAGGATTGAGGGGAAAAAATTTATGAAGTTGATAAAAACGTGGTAGTGGAAGCGTTAATTTGTGATAAAGTTCATTCGAAACCATTCTGCACGGTGCTACCAAAAGTTTCTAAAAATAAGTTAAAAATATTCTCAGGATCGGTGTTACATTACAACAATTTTCAGACGATTTCGGAAAAGTGAGTATGTTTAATAAGTTTAATCATAAGCACATGAAAATGAGACCTCGTCTGATACTCTGTCTGTAATGTGAAGATATTGCACAAGTTCGCCAAGTATCGTCAAAATCGCTTGAAAAACAACGGCATAGAAATTGGTGGACAAAAATAGTCGATCGGGAATTATGATCGTTGATCGCAGAGAAACGTTTTGTTGTGTGCCTGACAAAGAGACAAGACAAGTTAAAAATACGTAAAGGAATATCCGGAGAGTAGAAAAAAGTAACCGCCGGACGATGCGATGCTCCTCGGGTTCTTACGCCTTATCGCGGTTTTATCGCTCGACAAATATTATAATTCCTTATCTTTAGAGAGTGTACTTTCGTCAGTGTATCGTCGACACGGTTGCGGGGAGGGAGCTGCTCAAATAGAATAATACGCTGCTTAAGCTGGCTACCGATTCTTGTGAAACGAACTCGCAATCAGTCAAAGTGGAATTATCGTTCTGAGGGAAGCCGATTTTTTTTTTTTTCGAATTACTGGAAACGCAGACAGTGATAGGGAAGTTATCGTGCTGCTAGTTTTCGGAGAAATTAGTCGGTCATCCTATAACTATTTGAACTTTAGATCTTGATACGGATTTAAAATGTCAGGATCTTGCATCAATCTTTGGAGAAGAAGCATCGATCGTATCGACGGGAGAAATTTTTATACGAATTTTTTTCTTTTTCATCTGTTCTGATTTACATTTTTCATATCTTCAATCGAACTCAAAACTTTGGAATGAACCTGGATATTCATTTACTACAATTGCAAAATTTTTGAAATTGAAAGAAACCGATAAAACGAAAAGTAAATTTTCGAATTTCGTTTAAACGCAACTGCATTATTTGAATCAAATCACTCGTCTTTCTTTTAAGAATCTTACACTAAAGTCGATTAATCTGAAACAAATTATTGAATTTTTTCGTATTAAAAGTACAAATCCTTTCATTGAAAAGTTATTTTATTTTCCTAAAAAGTACCAACACGTATTAACGGAGTAAATTCCTTTGTAACTAAAATGAATCGATGATTACGAATGGATTGCAACGAGTTTCGGCAAGATTCTCGTACGGTTATTTTCGTTCGACCGACTTCTTTCGTTAACTTATGGAAAAAAGACACCGAGTTTTACAAAAGCGAATGACAACCTTACGCTACCATGTATAATACAACGAGGCATTTTTCTCACGGGTAAAAGTTAACTCATACCGGTTTTAGTAAATTAAAAGAAAGCAGCCATAGTGAAATAATATTTTGCGAGCTTATTCGACGCGATATTGATAATCAGCAGGTTTGAATGAATCCCTCCTCCCCCCACGCCTCGTATTCCCGGGCAGCACGTAATTAAAAAGTTAATTAATGGTTTAATACACTGACGGATCTTCAACGCCGCACGATCAACAGGTCCGACGACTTGGCAACGCAGCTTGGTTAAAATGTAAACAACTGAGTGTACAGTACGTGACAAAATGCGAAGACCTGAAACCGGTACATCAGGCCACAAAATTTTTCCGTCCACCTCGAATATCGTACCCTCGAAATCCTCGACGTACTCTTCAACAATTCATCGTTATAAACGCTGTAACTGAACGAAGAAATGTGCAGTTTTTTTTTTTTTTTTTTTTCCAACGAGCCCAATTTTTTGCAGTGAAAGGGCAAGTTTTATACTTCGGGGTGCATTTGACGCAGTATCGTATAAATTGGGGGAAAACTCGAGCCAACGTTATTATGCAATTAGAGAAATAATAAGTAGATCTGGAAGAGGAAGAAGATGATGATGAATAGAAGGAAAAGGAGGAGCGCCTCTTTTTTGCCTCGCTACTTTATCGTCTTCCTTGAATTTTCGAGTGCGAGCCTGAGCCGAGTCCCGGGTTTTTGGACAGCCCTGATTGAAGCCAGACCCGGGAGAAGGAAGGAGCAGGTCCTTAGGCCCCTTGAAAAATGAATCTCCGAGGAGGTTGGAGAAGGGCTTCGGTTGAGCGCCTCACTCAACGCTGCACGGAGTCCCTAACCTGCGTCAAATATTCAAAAAGCCAAATTTCAGCTCTAAACAAACTGTCCGAGACGCTGCGCGATGCATTTTCACCCTGGATTTCGTCCCCGCGTGTCCGTTTAATCGGTAACGGAGAAAATATGGAGAGCAAAAAAACAAAAGGAAAAAAACAAAAAAACAATGGAGTTGAAACCCTCGAAACTTGATCCTTCCACTTGCCTGTCCAGGTAGAATGCCGATGACACCAGCTCGAAAATCGTGTCTGCGTGCCGTGAAAAAGAAGAAAAAAAAAAAAAAGATACCCATCATTTGTTTTTTTGAAAACAAGGTTAAGGTCAAGATTTTCGACCTTCGTTTATCCTCAAATATCTTCGGTCGAATTACTTTGGAGTTTCTTTTTTTACGCTTCTGTGATTAACGCCAACGCCAATTCGATGTACCCATAATTTTTCACCATTCTCATTTTATTTTCTCTTTGATTTTCACGAAACTGTTCAAACTCCTGAATGCGCTCACTTTTTTTCTAGAGCTTTCGTGTATGACTTTTTTTTCTTTAATTATGTTGATTTCGAAACTTCACACTTTTCAACTATTCATTGAAACCGAATTATTTCTTCCAACATTTGTACAATCTGTGCCAAAAATTCTTTTTCATCAGTTAACGTAGAAGTACCTACAGTGATCGCAGTTTTCTTTTTTGAACATACAATGGATGTTTATCAAGTCGATGTACGTATAATAGTTGCGCAAATTTTTATTCGTAACACTGCTATTACTAAAATTCTTGCGAAAATACCATAATATAATACTTATATTGACGATTCGGTCTTACGTATTTAAAAAGTCGCGGGGTCCATTAATACTCAGTTTACTCAATAAACTCATTATTATTCCAAGGTAAGATTATTTCAAGGGGAATTTATCGTCGGTAAAGTATTTCGGAATCGGCTGAATAAATATGGAAAAAAATAAATGACACTTTCAGTACAGCTCAAAATAGGATATGGAAATATTTGATTCACAACTTTTTACGCTAAAGAATTTGTTATTAAAAGAACTTGTCGAAAAATGGGGTCCCATTTACGAGAAAAAAAATCTATTCGTCCCTGCCTGAAACATTATTTGATTTGATACTTCCGAAGGCCCCATTTTATGAAATCTGAAAAGATTCAGATAATTCTAGTGAACTGTAAGAAAATTTTCGAGTTTTTGTCGAGGACGAAGTTTTCATTGCAGCAAAATATATGTGATTTTAAAAATCAATGTTAATGCTGCAAATTAACGATTGTGTTTTACCGAAAAAATCGAGACATCTAGGGATTTATAGACATCGCATATTTATCATTTATACATATTTATAATTATTTGACAAAATCACTCAACTTTTACTGCGAGAAAAACCCCATGTTCAACGAGAGCTCAGAATTTTATTTCATATACATTCTACTAGACTTCGCTACATTTTTTCCGGTATTAGAATATTAGCGTTTCTGAAATAGCAAATTAAATGGTAGCGCATGACTAAAATCAAAAGTGCATAAGCATCCTTTCTTTCATTTCTTCTTCGACGTTTTTCCCAACAAAATTTCGACAGCAATAATGTGTATGCGCAATTTTCAACGATTTTAGCACGTGACCGATAGTATGTTGCGTAACAAGGAGGCAAACTCGGTCTTTTCAGGCCGAGCGTAAATTTGCGATATGAGTCGTAGGTGAGCCGAAGACGAATGTCGCAAATAAGCGAGGCGCAATACCGTCGCCTATTTGTTGCACGCGATTCTTTATACAACAAGAGTATGTTACGAGTCTTTCACTAAGCACGAAATTGAGGTTAGGATCGCGTCATGTCAGATTTGTTCGCGAGAGCGCATGCGCGCAGTGCAGAAAGGAGGACTTTCAACTCCTTTGACTTAAAAGTCGTACTTTCAATACTCGGCGCATGCGCATTCGCAGACTCACTTTACCGTCATAGAAACGGATAATTTGCGTACGATAAACACGCGTGAAAAATACTTTACTTATACTTCCCGACCAATCCCTTCTCACGAAAAATTCTCTATAAAATCCAAAATTCCTTTACCTCCCGATCCGCATCAATACCCAACCGAATGCCCCGTCTGTAAGAACGCATATAAACAACGATAGGTGGATTTTCATCCGTTGAAATTACCCTCGTCAAACACGGATAGAGAAATTCTGGTCTGCAGTCGGAGCAAAGTCGACGCGTAACGTAGGTGTAACCAGCCAGAGGAACGAGTAGCCGCAGCCGCCCGTCGACTTTCTATCTTAACAATTTATTTTCTAGCTCGATGCATCGAGTTCCTAGACCGACAATTACTGACCTGGCCCAACCGGGCGGCGGGCTGGTTGGGTCGTAGGATCGGATCGGATCGGATCGGATCGGATCGGATTGGGTTGGGTTCCTTTGGGTTGGGCTTCGTTTAGTGCAGCCCGAGCCTGGCGAGGTGGTTTAATTTTTTCGTTTATCCGTCGGGCTGTCGTCCCTAGATAAATTCAAGACCCTGGCAAAGTGGCGTCACTGGGGATCTCTTCACGCACCCGCACACTCTGATCCGAAATTAGGAGAAACGGACAAAAAATAACGGAGGAAACTCTCACGAACTATTGGCCTCGAATATACCCGCGCACGTTTATCGGTTGACGGGAAAAGTTTTAGGAAGAGAACCCATCGTTGGGAATAAAACCAGGCGTTTCTTATCACCACTTTTGACTTTCTTTACGAGAATGGGTTTCCGACGATTAACCAGAGGGAAAACGGGTTTCTCGTTATTTTTTCTTCTTCTATTTTTACAATTATTTTTACAATTCATACAAGGACTGGCAACGAAGAGCGTAAATCAAAAATGGCGGAAATGGTTCAGGCCATCGAACGAAAGATAAAACGCATAACTTATCACCTGGTTCAACCCCTTCGTTCAGAATAATAAATTACACGCAATCTTGCACATCTCTGATCTCCAATGCAGTTGATCACGTATTTTTATTTCATTATTTTCGAACTGACACCAGCCTGCGATTTTCTAAATTATTATTAAAATTCAACCAGGAATCTTAATACTTTTAAAATCGTAAGTGAAAAGTGTTTCAAATTCGTTTGAAGTAAAGTAAATTCCTGTACAGTCTTTCAAGTCAAATCACATATTCAAAGCTTTCAACAGTCGAGTTGAATTCAGTCAAAGTTATCCCGATCTGTGAAAAGTCGTCCCGTATTCCGGACTCGATGAAGTAATGAAACTTCCTACATTGCGTTATACAGACGCCAATAAACTATCTAAAACTCCCGCAAAGAAAGGTTGGTAGAGAAAAACGAAGATGGTCTTAAAGTATATTTGCGAAGAATAGAAAAAAGAATCCAAGTAACAACAACGTTCAACGACCACAGTCGAACAGTCGTCCGCGACTTCTCAACCTTTCGATACATCCGACTGCGGTAGTCCTGTTCCATCGTAAAAATTGTGAAAATAGACACCGGCGAATTAAAAATGGCAAGGCTACCATCTGCGTAATCTTTGATGCCGAGGAGAAGAATTGATACAACCGTTCCTCGGAGAGTCCGCAGCGTCTAGACTGCTGATAAGTGGGAGGGAGATGGACCGATATGCGATAGCGCAGCGTGACGGCGGACGGAAAGCCGAGGAGGAGGCATCTCGGAGATTTTTTATCCAGCCAAGGCCAGGCCTTCAATATGGCCGCGATGGTCCACTGCAGCCGAGACTCAAGAGTTGAGATATGGTTCAGCCGGTGCATTCACGTCTGTCTCTCTTTGCGCGTGCGTGCGCCTCTCGGAACCGAGAGCCATGGTCTTCTTCCCTCCGGTACCGTGCGTGCAAGCCTTTGCGTGTATTCCGTTGTTTCGCGTGTCCGTGAGTCCTTGGAATTCTGCCGAGCTTTGCTGCTCGCGTCTCAAGCTTCGAAAGCGACTTCATAGACCCAAGACTGACCGGATTCCGTTCCGCACTGACGTGCCTTTGATTGGAAACTTTTTGCCGAATTCAAGACAGCCGTGCACCTACGTCCGGATCTTGTTTGCAGTACTCGGGTGTATTCTCTGGGCGGGGGTAAAAGTATGGAAACATCAAAAAATGGAAAGGCCACGATGTAGAAGTTTCAGAGAGGCGGGAATTTAATGTGCGGAAATTAAAAATGGAAAAGGTCGATGTACGGATAGGTGAAGAAATAGAATGCCAAAATGTTCGTCTCGATAATACGGAATCGTATACAGATTCTATACTTCGTCGTTGTTCCGCGTTTTTGTCTTCCCACAATGTGGCTTTTCGTATCTCGATTTTTTGTACCTCCAATTTCTTACACTCGAACTTTATCAAACTTGATAATTCTACTAATCAGATTTTCGCATCTTTGAAAAACTGATGGAACGTTCACCGAAGCTCGCAAAATTTTCATTCGCAAGGCGAAACGACGTCAACCATTTCTCCAAAACAATTTTAGTAATACAATTAGGTAATATAATATTATACGGCCCCTCGGCTACTTTTTATACCGTAATTAACACGCGTTATTCTGCAACAAGAGACACCGAGTTGCAGGCTGCCTACCCAATAGTGTGAATAAAAGGATTTTTAGCTTGGTTGCACACGTAATAAAACAATAAAATGGAATTTATTTATTCGTTTTTAACTAGCGTAACTAATTTAGTACCTAGGTATGGACACGGGATGCAGCTTGGGTCGTTGGGTATTAAATTCACTTGACATATTCATATAGAATGCCACTTTATTACACGGCGCGTTTGACTCTCCGCCGTATTCCGCATATAATGTAGGCACATACTGCAGGCTCTTCATTACGGTGACGTAAATGTAGAATGCAAATTACTTCGACTCTACACTTCTCGCCGTACCTAATTAATCGACGCTGATTATCAGCAGCTTGGCGTGAAATCGACCAATTAATCCTTCCCGTACTTTGCGACTTTTACCAACCTTCGTTCGCCGAGCTTTCAACTTTGCTGGTGCGACGATTCACCGAAATCACGTATAACCCGTGTAAATTTTGTCGTAATGTATAAAGAGACCCTGTCAATCACTGCACAATATAGTCTGTGGAAAAAATACGTCTTCAGTTTTAATGCAATCGCCGATGAGAAGGTTTATGAATATAAATTTTAACGTATCGCTTCAAAAGTATTATTATTTATATTATATCCACAAGCGAATATTGAAATAGAGGACGCAATATCTGTATAAAAGAACGTAACGAACCGCGCTGCACAATCATATTTTTTTTTTTTTTTGGTCTATTTTGATTATAAAATACATGTAACTTTGTCACAATCGGAAGTTGATAACTTTCCTCCGGATATGCGTGCGGTTTGCGTAGGATGCCGTTACTCTATACTCGCATCCGTTTTTTCTCATAACTCAGGAAGAAAGGAAGAAAAAAACGACTTCTGATATCATTTGAAATGAAAGTATTTTCATCGAATATAAATCTATTAAATAACAATTATTAACGTTGATTAAAATTTCGTTTCGAACAAGTTTAAAGTCTTATTTTTATTTCTATTCTCTTACACAAAAATTTCACACCGCGTACCCAACTAATTCTAAATTAATGTTCCAAAATCGTGGCTAATAATAAACGAATTGTTTGTGAAAAAAAAAAAAAAAAAGGAAGAAACATCACGATCGAGTATCCGATCTGTTGCTGTTGCGATGCGAGTATAATAATAATAATAATAATAACAACAAAAACAAACAAAATAACTGCAGGCTAAGCAAGTGGAAGGAAAAGTAAGAAAGCAATCACGAGTCGTCACCGAATCTGCGGGTCGATCGGTTTGCTCTTATACATGCGTTATATATATATATATATATAGTTGAACGCAAAAAGTGTATATAAATAAATATTACACAGGTACGTATGCATATGCATACACGGCCTCCTGCAGAAAGTTATGAACCGGTGTTCATCTACCTCTTTTATACGATATTCGACTCTCTCGCAGACTCGGGATCCCGTTTTTCCTCTTCGTTTCTCTCTCGCGGTGAGTATTTCGGCTCGGCTTGTCTCCGTCTGGAGTTCAAAAGTACTTTCTCCTGATCCACGTCTCCAGCTTTTCACTTCCGAGCCGAAAGTCGGGAGCGATAAGTTTCTAATTTAGGTTTAATTTCGTTGAGGATTCTGACGCCCCCGAATGAAATCGGAATCTTACTGCTAAAGTTCACCGGCGCACGGTGGTCGAAGATAACGAAGAAAAGAAGGAATAAGAAACTGACCAAGCCCAATTTTCGAAGGTTTCAATTGTTTTAGGATAGCTCTGGAAACTAGCCATTTTTATCATAATTGAGTATTCGAAATTTCGTTTCTATTTTGAGAAATATCGATCGGAACTTGGTGCCGATTTGAGATGGAAAAGTTTAAACACCTCCGGAAATCCATTCAAAATACAACTTGGACATTTTTCGTGGGATGAAAGTTGGATTGTATAAAAATTACGCAAGTGTGCGCAAGTCTTTCCAGTTGCGTTTCGCATTTCGAAGGTTCGGAGTAACACGAGCTTGGCGTTTAGCGCGTTGCTAAACCGCGTTAACTACGAATTTTGCATATCTGTTGGATAAAGAAAAATAAGACACCGACGGTCCAAGGATATCGTCGTTGGTCGATTGAGGGACTCGAAAATATAAAATTGAAGAATATTTACAACGAACAATAGCTAAAATGTGATTCGGTTCCGACATGATATTCCTCGTAGTAAAATGGACACATCCAATACTCGATTATCATACGGATACCTCAAAATTCGTAGCGACTAATTCCTACAGCAATCATAAGATAATTTAAGCATTGAAAAATTGATTTCCATCCGACTGTTTTGGATTTCCTCGATTGGAAAAACTTCCGGCTCCTTTTGCGGGATAAATTCTACGGCAATAAGTCGCATCCTTTCCATTAAATTTTCCTGATGTTTGGGCAAACTTATCAATTTCGTTTCGCCGTTGAATTCGTATGGTTATTTCCCGCTGTTATAAAAATGCTGTTAATTTTTTTTCCCCGCATGCGGTCACGTTAATTAACGTCGTGCCTGCAGATTTCCTCGAAATCAAATCTTCCTCTCTAAGCATTCTCTACCGGAAAAATTGTCAAACATGATTTTCCTGCACGCATGAATATATTTATAGCAATTTTCTTATTTCTCAATTTATTTAGTTTCATTTTACTTGTTTGGTCACCTCTCCTTGATCGTATCCCGGCTTCCAGTTTCGCGCCCAAATTTTACTACGCTTTTGATCGATGTCATAGGAACGGAATTGTTCGTGCCTCGCGTATACGAGGCGCTAATTAACTTCAGACGGATGTACAACGTACATTGGTGTAATATATAGATATTTATACGATCCTCGTGCCGAGTTGTTTCATATTGCTTGCAAAGAAGTAGAATAATATTTCGAAACACCCTCAAGGTCTGCAGGTTTGTTTGTGCCAATTAAAAATTTTCTCCCCCCTCCACCCACCGTCCCGGATTCTCCCTCCAACGGACATCGAACGTTGTATAAAGTTGAACTTGACTTTTGATGAGTTTTCATCATGTAATAACGAACTAATGAAAATACGTGAATAAAAATCTCTGGTATAATGCATAACGTAAGCAATTCCGTAAAGCCGAGAAATAAACTGCGCGCAACGAGATCAACGATCAGACGAGAATGAGACCAAAAATTCAGCGCAGTATGTGGATTAAATAGGATATAACATGCCTCTGCCATGGATCGTCATCGATGAAATAATTAAGGAGAATGATGTGAAAATATTATGATTTCATTGTACAGGGATAATAATAAATTACCTTCTCAGAGCTGACATAATATGTATGCGGAAAGTAAATTTACGATATTAAAAAGCGAAGGACACGAGAACAAATTGTTTCAGGAAAAAATTTCCTCTCAGCTATGTAAGAACCTCACTGCCATCGTACCCACGATATGTAATTGAGCGCTAACTAGAAATACACGTATGGATACACATGTGTGTACACGCGATGTACGTACGTCGTTGCAGGACACGTGTTAGATGTGGCAAATATTTGAACGAACACTACGCGACATTATTATAAAATACTCGGTATTCGAGCAATATGTTTGATATTGTTACAGAAGTCCCGCACGAAACTCTGGGAATATGTATTTTAACGTTGTTTGAGAAGATGAGACATGATTCTTGGACAAATTACGACGCGTGCAAAAGTCAAATATGACTGAAATCGGAGGATTAGAGGGTCAATTAGACTACCTGGATGCTTGGAAAATAACCACGTGTTGCAAAATGCGTGCGATAATTATTTAGCAAAACTACCAATCCGTAAATCTTGGCTTTCTACATTTTTCTATGCTTTCACGTTTATTTTATTACATTCAAAATTTCGACCTTCCGTAATATTTCTCGACATTTCGAATTGCCAGGTTTGAAAGTTCAACGAATCAGATTATTTCGTCGTTCAAACTTCGATATTTACACTCCGCAAACTTGACTACCATCCAGCACTCTTTGTTCACATACTGCACTACGCACATTCTGTAGAAATTGCAACTTCAAGCCGCAACTCTGTAATATATTACACTACTCGTGTTGATATTCGTACGGTAAAAAAATAATTGTTGGAGTTACGAAAAACAAGGTACGCGTAACCATTTTGCGCTATTGTCGACCCTTTTTTGGTAATTGCGACGCAAAACCAGTTTCCTCGGCTTACTGTTCTTTTTCAGTTAAACACGGCCTTGACGTCAATTTATCGTTGCAGAAGCATTAAATTTTCGCAACAGTTGCAAGAAAATATAGCAACAACGATCGCGATGAGAAAGAATAGTAGCGGATAGCAGAGTTTCCGGTAACAGCTAGAAAACTAATTTTCATTTTCTACCTATAGAACTACATTTTCTCGATTGCGTTAAAAAATGAAAATAGTTAAGGACCGAGCGGCAACCATTTCTCTCAGTGATAAGACTCTCTGTATACACGAAATAATCTCTAGCCAAGGGATTAAAACTGCTTGGTAAATAAATGTATTAAAAAAAAAAAAAGAAAAAAACGTTGACTTCCCGTCCTCCGTTCGACGATTATTCGACTCTTCGACCCCCACCGAAAATATCGCCTTACGCAATAAGATCGAGGCTCCGTGGAACCGATCATGAATGGCGGTTTCCCGCGTTGCAGGTAGGTTGCGCAATGGGCCCGGTTCTCGATATCTGCATTCTAGGCGGATCTCGCGTCCATTGAAAGCTCGGAGCTTTCAACAGAGTCTCTATAGCCGAGGGCCGTTAGACACCGGTCTACGGATCGCGAAACAGGTGCCTCCTGCAGGTATCAGAGGGGGAGGTAAAAATAATCCGAAAATCTTCCCACATCCTTCGGTGATATTTCGCCGTCCGTCGAGTAGGAAGAGCCGGCAGGTACAGGCACCGAGATGCACGGCAAGCATGCCGAATAGGTTAGGGCATCGCGGCGACGCGTCGTCGTTCTACAAAAATGACGGGGCCCAAGGAAGGCGGCGGCGTTCATAAATTCATGTGTATGCCCATGAATGCGCCGACCCGGGTGCAACACAGACGCGCGGAACCTTCTTGCGTACAAATAATGCGTGTAGCGCGTACAGGTGTCTCATAGAAAAGCCCGGGGATTCGAACGGGCCCCGGTTTTGGGCCCCTTCTTCTTTCGCCGCCCCCTCTCGCACCGCGTGAAGGGAATAGACGTTGAATATATCTCTCCACTCCTCTTTTTTCCCCGCCACCCGGGGCCGGGGGGCCCTTTTTTTTTTTTATTCTCGCTCCCCCCTCGGGTCCAGGGATGAAAGCCGCAGGTGCTGCCACCTACGAACCTTGGGGGACCGTAACCCAACGGCGTAGAAACCCGACGAACGGGACTTTGCCCTTTTTTCACGGGAATTGACGCATTTTTTCTCATAAGGTTCCTTAGAGTTTATCAGACTGCAACTGGAAACATGAAGTATTACTGTGAAAAATTCACTCCCAAGGAAATAGATTTAATTTAATTGGAAAAAACTGATGCTTCTCAACAAAACATAAATTCGTCTAAATAACAAATATATATGTATATATATATATAAACATATATAGCACGTGAACTTTATAGTACGTTCGTATCCATCTATAACGTACAACTAAAATTTCGTCGCCTCTAACAATTAATTTTTCTGGGTGTGTCGATCAACACCTTGATAAAATTTACTACACTTCTATTTATTTGACTCAATGGCCCACTTTTGAATTAAGTTTTCATTCGGTCGAAAAAATTCTGAACACTAAGTACAGATGTGGAATTAAAAATTATTCAGCTGGTTTGAAAGAATTTTAGTTCACGTAATTGAGTGAACTCATTACGTGCTGCCAGTAAAATATTTGATCGATTTTACCTAATAATATACGTTAAACTTACAAAATGTTAACTATGCTGCAGTAAATAACGATTACCTTAAATAAGTTTCTTTCCTTGGCACTAAATTTATGGTCTTTTATTTCTGTAAAATATTTCACTGGTTACCACGCGCAATTAATTCTTCTTTTTTTATTGCAGTGGATTAAATAAAACTTTTTTAATCCAACTACGTAAATGCTTTGTCATTTCGTGTGAGCTACGAGCAAAGATTTCATAAGAAGAAATTTCACACTGCAAAATACATTTGACACCGATCAACAAATACAGTTAAGCTATATTTCAGATTTTGAATCAAACTTGACTATTTTTCCCTCGGTATTAAAGTGGATAGAAAATTGCTCAACTTTCACCGATTTTACAGGTTTGTTTTGTCAACCAATTTGTGGTATCCTCGAGAGTTCTTAGAATTTTCTTCAAAGAATCAAAGCGGAAATCAATGACTTGAACTTCGTAAATCTTATTTCCGATTAAGAACTATGAGAAATAATAAAACGCCAAGGTAAGTCAACGAAACGATATCTCTAAGTGGATACAACGATATTCCTACATCAAAAAGATTCAAAATCTGAACCACTTTCGTTCGAACGGTAATTTATCGAGTAATTCGCGTGATTAGGAAGTAATTCGTCGAGTCCTCGGGTCGATTTTTCCTCGGACTTTTGTCTCTTCTTTCCCACTTTGAATATTCAAATTTAAGTAACCTCTCGGCGATAAGTTTTGATATCAGAATCGCTTAACGACGTGTTTTGGTCTTGTATGACGTAACGACGATCGCCGGTTACGCCACTGGGAAAATCCTAAACGTCTCACGTGGGATGATGCGCGAGTTGGGACAAAGAAAGAGAGAGAGTGAGTGAGAGAGAGGGACGCACGCGTAGTAAATGAGGACTGAAATATATTGTCGAAAGCGGTCGGAAGAGCCGTGGTAAAAATCGGGGCGATTCGATGACGGAGTAACTCGTTACGATCCAGTCATGGCGTAGACGATTCCGGCGACCCCTCGATAGATTTATCTACGAATGCGACGGGCCCTCGGAGTTTTTTTCAAACCACTCGAAACATCTCCGAGGGATCGGGCCGCTTTCCCACGACCATATAACGCCCCGGCACCCCATTTCGACCGTTGAACAACCTGCGCAAGGCGTCTCCGACGTGGGCGTACGGATGAATGTTTTCACATGTGGGTTGCAAAAAAGAGAGAAAAGACGAGAAGGAGAAGAGGATGGAAGAGAAATTGGGGGGAAGGAGGGAAGATGAAGGAAGGCTCTCGAAGACCCTCCGGAATCCCTGCAGGTCAGCGGGTTCGCAGGGGGAGGCGAAATTCAAGGGTCGAAGGTTGCCTCCTGACTTATGGGACACTCGGGGTGAAATTTACTTTTTCTAATTAGAAATGGGTTTCGTCCGCTGCCTTTCTTCTTCTTTTTCTTCTTCCT
This sequence comes from Neodiprion pinetum, assembly GCF_021155775.2. Taxonomy (NCBI): domain Eukaryota; kingdom Metazoa; phylum Arthropoda; class Insecta; order Hymenoptera; family Diprionidae; genus Neodiprion; species Neodiprion pinetum. Next base: position 18,946,672 of record NC_060237.1, read on the forward strand.
CTTCTCAGCTACGGGCTGCTTGAAACAACCCAACGGCTTCTATTCACCGGATATCGTCATCCACCCGTGGCTTCAAGTGCCTGCGGTGCTCACGCAGCCCTGATACTTGACAGCTCGACCTTTTTTTGGCGACCTTGCACCACCCTCGTTGGCGTCCTCGATTAGGCTGTCGCAAAACTTGAGGAGAAACTTTGCAGATGCTCGTATCGTATTTCACTCGCCGTTGGAGAGCCGGAATATTATGTTTGAAAAAAAATCACTCCTTCTTTTTTACGTCAACGATTTATATGGTGCGCGTTCGTAACAGATTATTGCTATTAATTCATCTCCGGATTTTAATGTCCCGCTTTTCGCGCTATACGTAGCTCCAATTTTTATGTTACCAGTTTTTAATTAATTTATGGCCGTTCAACAAACAGCGATCTAAATTTGCGCGAAGTTATGTACGAAGTCGTAAAATTTTTATTCCCAATCGATGAAACGAAAAGTGAATTAGTAGGTATAAATTAATTCTTGTAGTAAATGAAATCGGTTGCTTACTTTGGTTACAAGATTCGTTTGTTTTTGTTTTTAAACTTGCAAAAAATTCACAGTCTTACAAGACGTGCGAAGAAGTAAAAAGTGGTGTATTTTTGCAAGTGGCGCTAATTAGCCACCGAAGGTTTTACGAGATTAAATTTCGCAAGTTACTAATGTAACGATGATTTCTTAAGGAAAATTGCGACTTTGCAATTTCGAGGGCGTTTGAAATGACCAAATCGTGATCCGGCAGAAAATTAATCACGTTTTTTAAACACACCCGCTTCAATGTCATTCCAAACTTGCAAAATCTTGATTTTTCCCAATTACCAGTTACGTTAACGTCGCTAACTTCAATCGGCGTTGCTCAAGTCGCACGTAATTATAAATGGGTGTTCGATCGAAGTAATTTAATGATCAATACGTACATCGGTGTTTATTTTAAGGACGCTTCTATACCGAGAGGCGCAGGTGCGGTCTCAGAACGGATTTCTGAATGAGGCTCCAGAAACCGAGACTTGTAGATGTGTATTATATGTATATACGCAACATATAGATTACCAGATACATGTCGAGAGACTAATTAATATCCTCCGGACGCGAAGTCACCTGGACGTCCCGTAATTATTTACAGACGAAGGTATATGAAATTACGAAAGCGTACAGATTTCCACCTAAGTAGGTATAGACAGGCGGGTATGCGCATTGTATACGTATACATACACGTATACATGCACCCAATATCGTTGTTACGAAACATCCATGCGGTAATAATATTCGAACCGTTAATCACAGAACCTACTTTAACGTAGAATTTTAAAGTCAGCGTTCTTGAATCAGGGTCGTTTGTGCGAGTTAAATGAAGAATTATCGATAAAACTTTGTGGTCTCACAGAGCTCGTGCATGTATTGCGCATATTGTTTTACTTTTTTTGCTTTCCAAGAATTTCTCCCACATCCTCCATCGTTTCTTGATAAAACTAAAATTGGTGTCTTTTTCTGAATTGTTAAATTCTTACTGACAATTTTGTTTAAAATCCCAACGTAACGTTGCGTAGGTACAGTAATAACGTTCCGAAGTTGGCTGGGGTCTGAGTAACACAGTGTAAGTGATCAGGGTTAAGAATATTCAAAATTACGAGTTCTGTGGAGAAATAGTTTTACATCGTTTAAAATGCGAGATTAATTATCTTTGGCGGACAAGATCGTCGAAGTGGTCCTGAAAACATTGAAATCAGATGAATCTTACGTACAATTTTATACTGAAAAAAATCTTCGTAAATAAAGAAGACCGGAAATGATTTTTTTCCGAATAACACGATCCGTACGATCAACGGTGCACGTATACATACATAAGACGCGAATATGTATTCGATGTAATCGCGATACGTGGCGCATATAACTGTATTATATAAGCGACGATTTCGGATACGTCGAAGCTTTTCAAACAAGGGGTCAAAAAACTGTTAAAGAAATTCCCGCTATACTTTCGCTGTTTGAAAAGTCAAATCGTTTGGTATTGGGTGTAAAAGAAATCAGCAAGTTTATACTGAAATCAATAGCCGCATGAAATATAGGTTATCACCCCGTTACATATTTATAAAGGAATACGCGAAAGCTATCATGTATGCACATACATGTTTTTTTTTCTTCTTCTTCTTCTTCTTTCTTTCGCCACGAAATTCTTTCAGATTATATTCTCGTGCATATCTTGTATATCCGTGGCTGTATTATCATCCGATTCCACACGCATGTCCACCAGAAATAGTAACGATGTTGTCGACAGGATTCTTTGATTCCAATTAAAATTTAAGGAACATCACTTCTCGCATGATATACGAATCCTTGAAAGATTTTTAATAGTTTTTGAACACTGTTGGATAATTTGCCAATTTTCTTTCAACGATACGCATTATTCGTCAATGAAATTTTACCGTTATATATACATGTATATTAGGGTGAGCCAAAAAAACCAACCTATCGAATCTATGGTCTTAAAAGGACCTATTTACTGAGAAAAAAATTCTCACGTTCGGAATAATTTTCAGCTCAATTTTAAAAGGTGTCGCTGACCATTTGAAATTTTCCATTTAAGTAACACGCGGCAAATTCTTTTTTCATTACAAATGCTGTAACTTTTGAACCGTTTGAGATAAAAAAAAATTTCAAGGGATATTCTTGTAGAGCATTAAATTCTGTAAAAAAAACCCGCCGAGTTTGTTTCCTGGACTCGAAAATTCGCATACTTTACGGGTCGTGAACGTCGAAGAAAAGCAGAAATACGCAGTTTTAGGGCTCTGCGATTGAAAATATGCATACTAAATGAAAAAACTCGAACTAAAATGAAACAAGGTGTGTGAAAGATGTTGTTTAGAAGCTAGATTCGTCAAGGGAGTAAAGTTTTAACTCATTTATTTACTTCTTATTGCACTTTTAAACATTAATATTCTTTTTAATTGTCGATAAAACTTTGTTTGTTACAATCAGGATATTGCCGGCGATGTAATAGCACTATTTGCAAAATAAATTGTTTTCGTTCTTCATTTTTCGTTACAGTTCGATTATAATTTTTTATTAACGCTATACTGCATGTTTCCGCTATTCGCCGACTTTCACGGCTCGCAAGTATGCAAATTTTTAAGTTACATATTTTGTAATATATATATATATATATCACATAAATTGTTCAACGTTATTACAATAATTGGACGAATTTGTATGCACCCGAAAATTATTTTCACTCATCTCTGAACGAACAGACAGTGCGTATGCGTGTCTGTGTTTATTACATGCATCCGTAAATGTTAAGCATCACGCTACAGTGTTAGTTATTATATACCGTGCAAATACGGTGGTGTCATATAACAATCCTATTATGTTTGATTAGATGGACGACCATGTGGGTTTGATTATCATCGCGTTGTGTAACGTTTCACTTCGACTCGCATTATACGTATACCCGGGAGTCCGTCTGTTCCTCATAGAATCGAATGAAAAGAAAACGAGTAACGAGTAAAACTCCCGTTGTTTCTCTGCTCCGTTACATTTTCCGGCTTCTCTTTACCGAGGAAAAAAAATCAAGCTAGAAGAGACGCGGTTGAAAAGTGATTAAGAATTCACTTGCGTGAAATACCAAAACAGAATCGATAATAATGTACATGCGATTTACTGGGCCCAAAGTTCTTATCATCGGGGTGACACTCAATGCTTCAAATATAGAACCCTTTCATTCGACAACCTATTGCAAAACATTAGCTGTGTGATACGGTATATCCAAAGGTTAGTAGAACTTTTGAGTTTTCCCCTAAGTTTGTTGGCAAAACAATTTTTTCGAAGCTCACTTTCGAGATAGAAAAGCAATCAAATTGCCATTGTTTGTTATTATTGTAATCACTGCTACCACTCTTGATTTTTTCTTGTTTCTGTGGTAACAGAATGTCATAAGTTTTCAAATAAGAAAGTGGAGGGAGAAACTTGCGTCACCCCGTTGAGTTGAGAACCATCTTATTATCACCATAGACAGCGCTATTAGGGGTTTTTCGCTAATTTTCCTGCTACGCCTATTAGATATAATACACACGATAGAACAGCACATTTATCACGAAATTCGAAATCTCTCAGGATTCTATATCAGTCCATCAAACAACGCTGACATTGCGGATGATAAGACCGGACTAAACTACAATCGGGGATCTTTAATTTTTTGGAAAAGGCACATGACGCGTGATCGCAATTTTCGGTTCCAGGAACGACCGGTTTAATTTCAACCTCCGAGCATAAGTCAGTCGCTAAGCACGCAAGTGAGTAACTAAGTAAGTAAGTAAGTGGGCAAGCAAGTAAGTCGAGGTACGACGACTACCGCCAGACTCACCGTCAGACTGACGAATGAGTCAGCCGAGCCTTCCAGCTTTTCCTCCGCTCGTCGTTGTGCTATTTTCTCACCGAGATACTTCACCTCGAAGATACGCGGAATAGAGAGTAATTAGAGGCAACGTTAATTGCCGGGCCGCGTTGTTCGGCGCCGAATTTACGCCGTCAACTTCCTCGATTCACTCGTCCGTTTCTCTCTGCACTTCGCTGCACTCGCACGTGCATTTCTGGCGGAGCTGCAAGCACCCCTGATGCACCCTGGATAACACGTAAGCAGGCACGTTCGTTTGTTACAGCAACTAGTAAAATTGAGTGAAACAGGTATCGTTAAAAAAACTGTTCGAATATTGTTGGAGTTACGAAAAACGAGGCAAGCCTAACCATTTTGCGCTATCGTCGATCCTTTTTTGGTTATTGCAACGCAAAATCAGTTTCTGAGGTTTACTCTACATTTTTAGTTAAGTAAGGCTTCAACGTCAATTTATCGTTTCACAAGCATTATATTTTCGCAACCGTTACAAGATAACATAACAACAGCGATCCTAATGATAAAGAATAGCCACGGATACTAGAGTTTCCGGTAACGGCTAGAAAACTAGTTTTCATTTTCTACCTGGAACTATATTTTTTACCTAGAACTGGATTTCCCATCGATCCTCGGCTCGGTCGCGACAATCAACCGTATCCTTGGCTTATAATACAGAATACACTTTGAACTCGGCCATTGTTAAGCCTCTCCGCGGTATCGTACCTACGTATATCCTTGGTTCGGTGACTCGGCGCATAATGCAGCCGGATAAATCGGGACACGGTACAACGAGTGGAGGAAATTACATATCTGGATACACGGTTGGGTGATGAACACTCGTACATGGATGCGGGCTTCCGAGGAAAAGGGTCGGATTTTACTCACCTTCCGTATTCCAAGATTTTCAAGGAAATCGCATTTTCCCAGCTGCGGGTTGTTCTGTCGTCAACCGTTGGTGAAACGGCTGTTTGTCAAAGATTAATCTGTATGTTTTTTTTTTTTAATTTATGGAGGTGAAAATTCGGGACAGGAATTTCGTTTTTCAGACTCACTTCTCTTTCTTTGATTTAACGGATGATATTTATTTGCAAATGGAAAAGCGTCCGCAATATAATTATATTGGATTTACTTGACTAATTTTTAACGTATTCTGAATTTCACGAGTTTGTTTATATCAGTTGACGCCGGTGTTCAAGAGTTTTAATATCGTAAATAAACCGTGGCGAGGCTTTTGGCACGCAAAGCAGGCTTTGTGACACGACGAGTCTGTGAGTTTGTCCATAATACGTAGATAGACGACAGAAGTTACATAAATTATTCACTACTCGACAGGTTCGCAAATAACAAAATGTATACTAGTTTCAACTTTATATCAAGCTTGAAACTTCGAAAAATGGCGCATATTTATTTAACTGCACTCATTTTACCCAAGGAGACGTTTTTACGAAACGAAATCTCTTCAAACTTTGGTAAATGATCATGGTTGTGGGATAGCTAAGAAGCAACGACCTGAAAATTAATTATTATGTACAAAAATTATTTGATTCGGTTGCAGTAGCCTGAAATCGAGTGAAAACTAACTGCGAGTACTTGAATATTTTCGTCAATTTTCCGAACTTTTCTTAGTCTAAACACAACGAAAATTGCAGAGATTTCGTTACATAGGAAACTTAAAAATACAAAAATCGTAGGCTGTTCAAGTTTTCTATAAACAACCGACTGAATGTATCATCACTCGAACAATTAGAGAAGAATTGTACAAATTTTAAAACTTGAAATGAAGCTTGAACTACGCTCAGAAACAAAATTTGGTCGTAATGACCATAATTTGGTCTTGAAAACCAAATTTCAGGGTTAATGTACATCCGACCAAACATCGTTTTCCCGCAACCAAAAAGTTCAGTTAATTTTACGGTACGCAGAAAACAAAACGGTTTAGTGTTCGAGACTAAAAAGTTTGGCACCGCAATCCCGTTGCTTTGAAATAATTTTGTAATGATTGAAAAATGATTGTTTGATTGCTGCAACTGGAAAAATTATCACTTGTTTGTAATTTATGCTACTTGAACCAAGTGCCACATCAAACAAGGACAAAGAAATATGCCATTGTGAATTGACTGGCTGATAATTTGAACAAAAAATTTTGTTGATTCACGATGTAACAACATATTGCCTGATAGCGGTAATCAATTATTAACTGTTATGATTTCCTAAATTTGACTAATATTTACCCATAAAATAGATTTGGTAAAAGGGATTTCTATATTTTTACGATACCATGAAAAGGTGTTATTTCATTAAATTGACCAAATTAAAATCAAGATTTCGTATTCTTGAGAATATTTTATTAAATTAAATTTTTTTTTGCGATTTTGAAACAATTATTTCATCAATTTTGGTATTTACAATATAAAATTGTGTTCTCGCGATAAAACGTTGTATTATATGTTTTTAAAAACGCAAAAATATTTCTCTTTGGCAGTATCTTTCAGCCGTACAATAATCGTTGATGATTTGCCATTTTTTCCGCATCAATGTTAGCTATTCAAAAACAATTTAAAAATCAAAAGAGTAAAAGGGTGATGAATTCTCTTGAGAATAAACAGCGACGCGTCATTTGTTTAAAAGATACGTTAAAAAATCCGCTTCACTCAGCGCTCGGAGGAAATTTTCTTTTCAAGTTTCGTTAGCTCGACTAAACGCGACAGCGCATATTAACACTGACGCTAGGTGTTAAACGGTGGCATCGACCGATACTAACTGGTTATATTTAGGTTGCATGTATTCAGGGGGACTTTCGGGTGACTGATAACCGAAGATTGTGAAATAATGATTCGAATCTGTTTTTTTTTTTTTTAGCCGCAACGAGCTCACGAGCGCTGACGGTATTCAACGGAAATATTAAACCAAATTTAAAACGGCTTATAAATTTGAAATTGCAATAAATGCGGAAAGTACGACACGTGGCTTTGTACAATGGGTTCATTTATATTTATGGAGTTTGGAATAATATATATGGCGAATTTCAACATTCTTATCGAGTCGCAAGCTATCTACGTCAAACATTTTCATTCGGTTTGTACTTTCCTGGGGCCGATTTTTAAGACGCAACTTCAATCGCTCTACTTGAAATCGAATAATTCATTTCACGCCCACCCGAAAGGCTCGTGGGTATAACTGTGTCAGGATCTTTCAAATGACCCGCAACAACGAGTCAATATTTCAAAGAATCCGACAGGTTGAAGTTTATCCAAGGAATAAGTATATGTTTTTTATTACCATGTTTTCACATCTCCATAAATATCCGCGAATTCGTAATCTCGTTAAATTGTGAGTAAAACAATTTGCCGCGTAGAAAGCGCAAATCGATGTACAAGTTTACTTCGCTTTTATATCAGGTTCAAAAGGCCATTAATCAGTTGATCGGTTGATTGATTGATTGATTGATTGAATTTTCGTCACCGTATCTGAAAGCGATTAGCGATCGTCGTTTGCAGATGATTCATATGCCTGTCACGTTTTACTTGCTACGCGCGTAGCAACGCGAAAAGTGAAATTAGACGGATGTTAGTGCCGGAGTAGAAGCTGAGCCTGTTTACTAATAATCTTATGGTTAATTCGTAGGGGTTTTGTACAATTTCCGTCTTCGGCAGAGCCGGAAGCGGAATTCGAGGTCAGACCGATATAATCCGTAAAGGAAATTGCGCCGTGCCGTTTCTTATTGTTAGACCCACCGTTGTAATAATTGTTAATACAAAGAGGCTATAAGCTTCTTCCCCCCGTTTCGTCGGGTAACCCTGCGTGCCCCGTTTAACTCCCTTTCGCCGTCCGATCCATATGGCATCGCACTGCTGAGCCGAGTCGTCTATTTTAATCCTTAAGGTCTGTTTCGCGGCCGGTTAAACCATTTCCGGTGGGAAATTAGTTACGCTAATAAACTGCGCCGTGTTATGTCTCATTGTTTGGCCAAGCTGTATACACGCGGCGCGGAATACTCGGAAGCAATTCACGCCTATCGATGTGTAGTAATTGGCGATTCACGCAGTTTCATTATGAAGAAATTAAACTTGCTTTAAAAAACTGAAACTCACGCTTATGCGGTTTCGACTAAATTATAAATATCCGTATCGAAAACGGATAAAAATAATATCCAGTTAACGTCCAGTGAGAAATTTATACTTGATACTTATCTTTCTTTGTTACTCAAGTTCCACGCATCATTTTCAAACTTTGATTTTGAACTCGAAAACGTTGAGAATACATTTTGCGCGTTATTTAATCAGTCATTGATTTCCGCTTCCGTTCAGAGTGACAAATTTTTTCAATCACTACCAAATCTACGATGAAATTAAAATTCGTTAGATCGAACGGAAAAATGTTTTATTTTCTCCTAATTCGCAGACTTTGGAGAAAGAAAAGAATGATTTTTAATTATTATTAATCGATCGCATACCCAAATCAAGTTTCTCCTTTAACTGGTTAAAATTTAGGATAAAAACGACCAGACAACGTTGATAAAACAGCCTATTATACACTACATAATAAGTTACACTCTTCAGACGTTCGAATTGAGTCATTCTACCAGCTTCTAGTCACAAAGCGCAGGCATGATTGAAATAAAAGAGCTATAAATATGCTTTCCAGTTACTTGCTCTACGTCATTATTACCATCTACTAATTACAGATTAGTAAGTAAGTCAATTGCGCTAGAAACGGCAATAGAGTATCGACTATACAAGCCTTATTAAACCCTTCCATAAAATCAATTTAATTTTCAAACGTCGGTCTAGTGAAAATTGCAATTGTTTTTCCACGCTCGATAATTTCCCTCACAATCGGCATACGCGAATAATTTATAACCGATGTACAATCACATCTAGCTATACATATATACCTGTCGCGGACATCTCGCGATTTATCCAAGTTCGCTACACTGAGAAAAATTTCATTTGTTACAGTAACTAGAAAAATTCAGTAAAACTGGCATCGTTAAAAAAACTGTTTAAATATTGTTGGAGTTACGGAAAACGAGGTACGCCTAACCATTTTGCGCTGTCGCCGATCCTTTTTTGGTTATCGCAACGCAAAATCAGTTTCTTCGGTTTACTCTACTCTTTTAGTTAAACAAGGCTTTAACGTCAATTTATCGTCGCACAAGCATTAAATTTTCGCATCAGTTGCAAGAAAATATAGCAACAGCGATCGTGATGAGAAAGAATAGCAACGGATACCAGAGTTTCCGGTAACAGCTATAAAACTAATTTTCATTTTCTACCTAGAACTATATTTTCTCGATTGTGGGAAAAAATGAAAATAGTCAAGGACCGAGCGTTAACCGGAACTAAAAATTTCTCTCGGTATATCCCGGGAAGATATTTTGTTACGTTTGTAAAAATAAATGTACCTATGCGGTATACTCGAAGAAACGCAACAAACTTTGTGGAATTTTCCAGCACTATCATCTTAAGAGGCGCGCGTTATCGCCGGAGAGCTACGATGTAAACGATCCACCGACACACACACACGAGCACGCACGAAGGCTCATGTGTAACGCGCACTATCTACACGTTTCACACTGTAGAATATCGTCCGTAGCGCAGGCATCAAACCGACGTTAGACACTCGCCTCTGCACCGATATCTTACGACTTACACGTTCTTATGCTCAAAGATATTTTTGTATGTATTCAAGATAACCCCATCGCTCGGTTCTCGACGATGTTCTCGACTATTCCTGCGGGGAGATAGAAGATACGAGGGAAAATACGACGCTAAATACGACGAGGTTTGTTGGGTTACGTCTGAAACGGGAAGATTTTCCGTATCGATCTCGAAGCCTTAGCTTTCGTTTTTTTTTATTTGTTTACTATCAATTTTCAAGTCGTTTATCAACGACAGTTCTCATTTGTTCTTTGAGGGATTAATTTGCGTTATGCGATCATCTTTTTATTCATTTTCAAAGCGGAGATAAAGAATTTTCAACTGTAAAGTCGGCCCGATTTCTTCTATAACGTCAAAATTACTTCCACTTGTACCTTGATTATTCAATCATTTTAAACAAAGAACGGAACAGATAAACTTTAATCTAACCAGACCGTATCGAATAACTGATTACGATTATGATAAGGACAGTGATGAAATCCTGGCCAAGGAAGAAAGAAAACGATAGACAAATATTCTATTCGAAATTCGAATCGGTCCAATTCGGTACGAGCAGCGAATGAATGAAACAGGATTGCCGTTCAATGGCAACGGTTTCTCTCGATACCTGCATGCATATGCCGGATTTGTACGCGTTCTATATTTATTTATGAAAAGTAACAACGTCACAGGTGTATGTGAAACAAGTAATACAAGCAAGAACGAGGAGGAGGAGGAGGAGGAAAAAGATTGACAGCGATGCAACGGAAATGAATTAAGATATCGAAGTAAACTAAAACAGGTCGTATCGAAACGCACCTTCGAGGACGGATTGATCGATAACCTCCGGTCGGTATTACAAAAATAGCCGTAGGTATGAATCGATGCAATATGTATATATATATTGAAAGCAATATATATATATATATATATATATATAATATATATATATATAGAAGCGAAAGAAACGAACCTCACGACTTTTGACGTGTATATAAATAACATAAAATTGAGGAAAAAGATTGATAAAAAAAAAAAAAAAAAAATAGAGATACGTTATCGTCGAGAGCTCAAACAAATTAGATAGCTCAAAATTGCTCTTCGTGCAGATAAGCGTTAAATCCACCTTCTTCTCAAACAGGCTGTCATCGTCTTTGTCTGCGGGGTGAAAAATCGGTCTCGAAGCACTGCGCGTGTAGATACGAGTCGCGTATTTTCTTATCGTCGTACAAGTACTATTTTCGATTGAAGTAGCTTCGTAATTCTGTGTATATTACGTACAGAGAGATACGAATACGTATGTTGAAAACGTCTGGATATAACGGGTGTCGCGTGAAAAAGAAATTCCGGACAAGTAGACGAGTACATAGAAGAAACAAATATGTCTTATCGCAAAATAACAATTCCCACCAATAAATCACCGTTGTTCTGGGTCGTTGGATTTGTCTTGAAGTTTGCTCGTGCGAGACGTGGTTAAAAATCTCCCTTCGTATCTCCGTGTGTGCGCAGAGTGGCGAAAGTAGGCCAGTTCTGTTTTTTTCGAAATCTTCGTTGTTCGAATAGGGTTTTTCAATCTTTTTACAACGGCGTTAACGCGCGGTGACGCGGATGAGGCTGCAGTATTTCGAACTGGAACAGACCGTGCGCGACTCGAACGGTTGCATAAATGTTTACGTAAATTATAACCGACGTGCAGGCCGGCTGTGATATCGAGTGTGCGAATGCAGTGTTCATTCATGAACGTTTCGATTCTCCGTCCTAAATCGACGAACGAACGAGCCGGATTTTACAAAACGCGTAGATACGACACGAGACGACATATTTTCATCATTTAGAATTCGACGAATCGATTCGGTGATGTCACAGTTGTTACCGATTCCAATATTACTCCTATACGTACGCAATGGCAGAAGGCGCAACCGCATATTTTATCGACGGGTATTTTTTTTTTTTTTATCTTCTTTTTCTTTCTGTAAAAATTTCATTTTATCCTGTATCTAAATTAATCGGAAATAAGTGACGACGTCGCGTGCGTCACGGGGGAGAAAAAATTGTAACTATAATATACACGAGTACAAAGATCAAAAAGAATATGGTAATACCTACTCGATTTTCCGATCACATGATACGAAAATAATTTTCATTTTATACACGGAAGTATGTTTTTGGGTTGCGGTGAAAAATGAATGTACAATAACCACACTCAGGAACTCTCGGCGTATCGTTTGTATCGGTAATTTCGTATGTAGAGAAAAGTGTACGGAGAAACGAAAAAAAAAAGAAAAAATTCCTAATTCCACAAAAACGGTTATTTTAACGCACGTGTTTTCTAATTAATACCTGCAGCACGAACCGCACGCCGCGATGCGATCGGTGTATGGAATAAAATTTAGGCGAGAAAATCCCCATTGTGGCAGTGATATTTGGGAATCCTTAGCAAATTGATAGAGATTTTTTTATATTGACGGTATCAGCCTGTGGCAAAGACGATAAAGCGGGTATAGCGAGAATACGATGAGTACAAGACATTTTGGAAACGACGGTTCCTTCATTACTGTTCGTGTATAATATCTAGCGTATGATAATAACGAAATGATCTACGAAAATGCATCGATCATGGAAATGAATTATTTTCAGACAAATTATAGCCGTACATTACAAATAGTAATATACAGTTATTATGTCATTCGCGTCAATTGCGTTTATAAATTGATATGAGCTCTGAGTCTGCAACCTGATCACGCGGGTTACAAGTTCGTGTCGTATTGTCAAATGATCATTCATTCACTTAGCTGTACCAACATGCAGACATAACCGTTGATGATCAATGAGATGAGGAGTTTGAATCCTGATTATGGCCATTAGTGTGCAATAATAAACGAAAAGAACTGTGTTCGCGGCAGAAGATGATCGCAACGTGACAGAGTCCATATTTTTACCATTTGTCAAAGTCAATGGAAGCCGATGCCCTCCAGTGACAGAGTGAAGGCAACACCGGCGACTGTTCAAAAGTCGATTTTACTCTCTCTCTCTCTCTCTCTCAAGTCTGTGCTCGTGTGTAATCACCCGGCGATCACTTATCCCGAAAGTTCGTCAGATCCTGGACTACTTGCATGTGCAGGGCAAGGTACCGAATCTAACCAGACTCGGAAGTCGTCTCGAGATTGCGTAACGGAGTCAAAGACACGCCTCGATCAGCGCGTTGCGTCGTTTCGAGGCAATTTTATCCCGAAGGTGTGTGAGTTGATTTCAGCCAATCCAGAGCGTCGATTCCCTCGCCCTTTCTCTATTTTTCCTCGCTTTCATTCGCCCGTGTAAGTATCGGTGTGCGTTGCAACACTGCACATGCACAGAGCACAACAGGTTATAATCGAAGGAACAAGCGAATTGATTATATTATTCGTGTACGGTGTGCGTACAATACGAGTATAAACACAAACGTGTCGGATCGACAAATTGACGAGCGTGCTGCGCACGTTTAAATGAAAATTGGCGGGTGTACGCATAGGTGGGTACGCACGGTGATAAACCGGAAGTTGACGGTCCGCGATGATTACCCGTCTCAAGGCTACCTCCTCCTCTCCTCAACGGATCGAACGAAAAGTGCGTGGGCCAACACGATTTGTTCAGAGAAAGGGAAAGCTGCTCGGTGAAAGTCTTTCGTGCAACGTGCAATGTTACACGCGTGTACGTACGTCATACATGCATAGTGGTATAAGGCATGCGGGGGAAGGGACGTATACTTGTGCTTTTCAGTTGCCATATGTATGCGAATGCCTAATTAGATGGTCGTAATCGTGATTGTAATAACAATAATAATATTAATTGTAAACTATTTTAAATGTTTACAATTAGTTCCCACTTATATGTAATTCGAAAATCATGGAGAGCTGAACGATCTGGGAAAATTTATTAATGTAACAATTGTGACAGTAATAATCGCTCGGTGATATCGGTGTGTAAAAAGTTTACATAAATAATCGTATCTCAAACGAGAAAATAGATCTCCTCTGGTATAAAGAGACGCAAAAATTGACCAAAGTACAAATTATCGTTCGCGAGACCGATTGAATCATGATCGCGAACATTTCTTCGACGTAAAACACAATCCTGCACTGTGACGGGAAGCAGGTTCCGCATCGCGTCAACGAAATATAATTTTTCCGATTTTCCGCAAGGTTTCACCGGTAATGCAGGAACCTGCAGCGCTGCTCAGAGGAGAAACTCAAGTGATGTCAACCTGTCCCTTCGGCTCCCGTTAAGAATGGCTGTGCGCGCGTCGCCGAACCTGCGCAGCCGAATGACAATCACTGGCCGATGGGCGGAGCCTCGGAACCTCGCTGTTGTCAATTCACAAGCCCTGAGGGGTTGTCGACGTTAGCCGGGTCCAACAGTGACGTCTCGAGACGCGGAACGGTTTGAGAAAAGGTTGCTAATTTATCGGCCGATATATTATCCTTGTATAATGTGTGCGTCGATCTTAAAGACGGCGGGAAACTCGGATCGTATACGCGATTGCGCAAGCGGAGAATTATCAATTCCGTTGCAGCGTGTTAACGTGAAATGTGAAAGTTAATTCCACGCACACCGGCGCTTTTCTTTTAAACGCCGTATGCCTGTGCGTACCAACTTATGCCCCCCCCCCACATGATTACGACGACGCGACGCGGACGAACCTGCGGCGGGTTATGCCTTGTTCGAATATCTTATTCGTGCGATTTGATTGCTATTTTTATCATTAAATTCACTGTTTTCACCTCGCGTTTGAATATATATATATATTCATCGTTAAATATCGTAGGCGGTAGTAGCGACTGTGCGGAATCTGTTTTTTTTCCAATCCTCGGTGATAGATTGATGCAAAAAGATATTTCAATAATATATAGCGACGAGTCTGTGACGTCAATCTTCTGTATGACCAGTTTCCTCTTCTTGTTATTAGATTACATGCTACCGGTGTTGTTATTATTGACGCATATATACGGTGCAAAAAATTATTATTATTAATACGAAAATTACGTATGAATATACGTATGACTACGTGTTGAAAACACAACGTAAATTATGGGCAATAAACAGAGTCGTTACGATCTGTTCGAATTTATGCAAGCGGATGTGAAAATACCTTGTTCACGTATTGTCGCTGTGCAATACACGGATAATATTCGTAGTAAAATCCAAGCAAGTAAACAGCCTAAAAAGAAATTCAAATTATACACATATATCCCACATTGCTTCGCAGGTTCGAACATCTTGATTCGTAACGTTTTCTACGCAATACGTATATTACAAATCTGAGGTATAGAGTACGGTATTACTATATTTTCACAATCGCATGTCACCGGTGCTTCATTTTCAAGCCCGGATATTGTAACGTATTGTAATGTAGTGGAAAATATTATATACATGGCTTTTTTTTACTTGCTTCCTGCAATTAAGAAGTGGTTGGCGAGATAATGATCGGAAGGTGTTTGTTGTGAGCGTTCTGAAATTAGTAAAATCTAGGGTCAAGAATGAAGGAATCGAAGTACCAAAACGGGCCGATTTAGAGAAATGGGGAAATTATTTTTAATCCCGCACGTTGTAATTAATGTATAATACATTTTTATAACGAGGAGAAGAGGTTTGAAAAAATCAATAACCCGAAGGAAAATTCTACAAGGTTGCGAGATTCGTGATAATTTATTGATCATCGGTCTGATTGATACGAATGTTTGAGAGTTCTCTATGAAATCAAACCAATTGCCGTAGTTCGTTGCAACGGAAAACTATAATAATCGTTTTAGACGAAAAGTTTCGTGGCAAGAACACCGTGCGAACATTACGAAACTTCGCTTTTACGATTTTGAATGCTTTGCTATTTACGATTTGATACCGTTAGTTATATTACAGCCACAAATACGGCGCTACGAGGAGATTCTTATTATTATTCGCCCATCGACACTGTAATAAAACTAATTAACACGAAACGATGCAAGAACTCCTTCCGAAGAAGATTTCGCAGCCTTGTATCACATAATAGTATAATTCAGCATACGCGTGTGTTATTAATATAACAATTACGTTATTGCCACTATTATTATTACTACTTGATACGACGCGACGCGGTTGTAATATCGAGGAGAAACATGGAAAATAAATAAAACAAAGAACGAGCTAAAGAAACGCGGAATAAAAGTAGATACAGCGAATTCTTGCTCGCGGGTATTTCAGAAAGTCGTCTTTTCTGCGAAAGTGTGGAAAAAATATTATTTCTCACCGCGGCTATATCGATCGCAGTTTGTTCAACCGCGATTGGCGGTCATTTTTATACCGACCGTGACGACAGTCTTGTTGTAGTGAAATTTGCTGATCATGTTCGTTCACTTGTTCAATTCAAAACAGCGCTTGCTCTCGCGGGAAAGTAAAACGCTCGAGCGCCCCTGGCGGCAAGGCGTGGAATCTTCTTCAAAGACATTCAAAGTTACGACTCTGACGGAACTCACCATGCGAGCAATATAAATTAGAAATTTATGGTCAGCTACGATAATTTACTTGACACAATGAGAGTGGTGATAAAGAAGGTTGGTATATAGATAATACTGCGATTTTTGCAAACAAAATCTTGAATATCGATGAGCAATTTCAACTCGTTTCAAAATCGTTAAAAATTCAGTAGATTCGGGCGATTTTGCTCAACATTTGCTAATTTTATTCAGACGACTATTTTCTACAGATTCATTGAACAACTTCTTTTTGGCATCGTTAAATTTTCAAGTTTGCAACGTTGCACGAATATTGATTACGGCATAAAATACTGTCGAAGATTCGAGAAAATCTGTTTCGTCGGTGAGTTTGTGAAAAATAGTCTTCCGAATAAAATGATCATCTATCGTTGAAAGAAATCTACCAGATTATTAACAATTTTCACAGCGATTTGAAACGAAGCTTCCATACATATATACCTATCTTATACCCTAAGCTTTTGTCCTAGGGTTTTCCCATTCGTTGAATTTTTCGAAATAAACTCAAACATTGTCCATTCTCTTTCTCTATTCCGTATCTCCGTGCGCTTGCACTTTTCCCTATCGCACTTTATTTACTTGTGGTTAGGGTGTACAGCGTACACGGTATACGTTGAATTGCTCGCAAGCTCGACTGCACGCTGCACTATCTTTGAACGGGGCGATAAGCTCTCTTCGACGTGTATCACATCCGCGCTCTTTTGTGTTCATCGCAATAACATATAATGCGCGTAGAGCAACTTGTTTGAAATAATGTTTAATTATAATATTACACGTTAGTTAGTATACTCATATCTCGGAACATAATATTTATTTACATTATGTGTGACAAATGATATGCAGACGCTGATGTGTTCCACGTCATTGTCTTGTTCAATTTTCTGGAAAATTTTTATAATTAAGATCGAACACTTGCGGATATTGCGTATAAAGGAAGTTCAAGACTCGTTATTGCTTTTTTAAATCGTACAAACCGACTCGATGCAGTCAGCTTGAAAAAATAACTGTGTAAATATTTTTCTTCAATTTATCGATCTCCTCGTTTCGACTCGGCGTAATCTTTTCTTGCGTATATTCAGAATTTTTTTCTGTCGTATGCCTTCCGTGAATGAAGTTTTAAGCAAAGTTTTCGCAATGATCGATAATTTGTTGCAACGATTGCTCGAAAATTTGATTGAATGAATATCTGCAATACAAGACTCTTGAAACTCTTTAAACAATCATCAAAATCACGAACCCAGGGCATGACGCAGAAATTGGCTTTGACTTTTTGTTCCTATCGATCCTGTCGAGAGTGAATTACCGCACGTATATTTATAATTATCGCGTCTACGACGGGGCGTATATTACAATATCACGCGTCACAAACATATGACATACATATGCGTTATACTATATTTATACGCATAGGTGCACGTAGATGCATAAATGATACGTGTAATATAATTATTATAATATGCTCATGCGTTACTTGGATGAGGTGTCGATCTAAACTTAAGAACCGTTGCTGGAACTTTTAATATATATATATATATACATGCATACATATACGTACATACGACATCGAACTTCGGGGTAGCATGTTATATATTTTGATAATAACGATGATAATGTTATAATACCAGGTAGCCTTATCGCGAAAATGTTAATTAAATATTAAGATAACAAGGCAACGCTGCTCTGCCCGCGTTATCTTATCTAATCATTGCCAGTTCTGTACGACTATACTTCATAACGTATAACTGAATAACCTGCATCCCCGATGAAAGGAAAAGCTGACTGTTGGACATGTAAATATCGATCAGAAATTTTGTACCTCAATTTTCTTCTCTCTCTCTCTCTCTCTCTCTCTCTCTCTCTCTCTCTCTCTCTCTCTCTCTCTCTCTCTCTATGTAACTCTCGTTGACTCTTTCCCTATCTTTCATTATATACATAGATATATAGGTACATAAATTGTTTTCAACACCTATATAGAAGGAACGTAGTATGGTATAATGATAAATTTTTCTACGATTACAATAACACCTGATACGACACTGCTAAATCGGTGATATTGATCAACGAGTAAACGACAGCAAATAACCGATAAGACTTCGGTTATACCTTATATAGTCCAGTAACTAATTTTAATCATAAAATTTTGTATCAGTTGCAGTTCACTCGTCTGCACGTATACGAATGTAGTATTTAAGAACAATGAATTAGTGAAACAATCACGTGACGATATTACACATACGACATTACGAGTACGTATAAGGATCTGTTGTATACACTGAGCAGAATAGTTGATTAATTTCACATCTGAAATTCAATATTATTGACGAATGTTGTTGGTTTTTCAACACATTAACATATATCGACAATCATTTGGTAGAAATTGGTAAAAAAAATAATTAAATAAAAAATACAAGTGAGCAGACATCAACATCCGATCTCTCAGAATTCTCGAGGCTTTTTGTTGCAGCACTTTTTCATTAAGGAGAAGCTTTTTTTTCTAACTCAAGCACACGCTTTAAGCAACTACGTCATCGGCCTCGGCGTGAGAAGTTTTATCACCTATACACAGACAGCGGTTGACGATTTGAAGTACACAGAGTGGATTCCTAACGACCGCATGGTTCGTCGTCTTCTAAAATTCACTGCGCACGACCCACAATCCAAGAGCAACCTGTTTGTCAGGGTGACCAACTGTGCCTAACCTCAAAACTGTTGATAGTTGTCCGTGGCAGTTGTGCCCAATTTACAATTGTCAAAGTTTTCTTCAAGCTCAGATCAAAAAGTCAAAGTTCGCGTAAGTGAGTGATCCACTTCAGACTTGGCTCACAATTATCGTTATATCTCAAGAACTATATCGGTCCGGTTGTAACGAAATGTAGCCTGAAATTTGGCCAGACGTTGTGGCGATCCACGGGAAAAAAAGAATCGAAATCGGTTCAGTGGTGCCGGAGTTACACGCCGAACATACGGACAAAGAGACGGAGAGACGTTGAGTCGTATACGGAGTGGATTTCTAACGACTGCACGCTCCGTCGTTTGCTAAAACTTAACGCGCACGCGAGAAAATCTGAATATCGTTGTTTGCCAGGGCGACCAACCGTTATAAATTCGGACGACAGTTCGGCGCGATGTATGTGACATGAAAAATTTTTTTACTCACGTTCACGACGGTTGGTTGTCCTGGCAAAGATCACCAGATAAAGAATCTCGTATTGTAGCGCGTGCGCGTCAAATTTTAGCAGACGACGGTGCATGCAGTCGTTAGGAATCCACTCTCTGTGTATGTATACTTGATAGAAGTTGGGTCTGAGTTTTCATCGCCACTCATTGTCAGTCTCGCCGTCTTATCTTCCGCTGTGTATTATGATTCCGATTCGTCGGAATCGCGATCGCAGGTCTCGATTCCGGTTCCTGCAAGGGTGTTCGATCATCAACATCTGCCCGACACTTGCCTTCGGCATCTCGAAGCTGGTTTGACTCCATCCGTCTATCCGTTCGTTGAAAATCCGATCCGCAGATGTCAAACAGACGCGTCTCAACGTCATGCGGCACAAACGTTCCTCCATTAAACACAATATGCACCCTGCACACTGTACGCCTGCATGGACGGCGAAAAGGCGGCGCGAAAAATTCAAGACACACGTGGCTCGCACGTTTTTTCCCATAGCGAGTCGTAAGCTGCGTCAACTGAGCCTTGAAATTTTCCAAAGCAAAAAATAAATAAACAGAAACTTACCACGTGGAGGTGAATTTTTTTTAAACGCAGTATTACGGAAAGGTACTTCTGTTACGTAATGGTTGGAGAAATTTCTACTCTGCACTCTTTTCTGATAATACCTCACAGAATTGTTGTCATTTTTCCGAAAATTATTCCAAGGTTCAATGTTTCATTCGCGGATTTTGCTTCACTGCCAAAAAACCGCATTATTGACGCTTTGTGAATTTTTTCTCTCTCTCAATTTTTTGATTCTTCAATTTCCCTTCTAATTACGAGAATGTTGAGAGCTGCGATTCTCTTCAAAACGGATTGGAACGATTTATCTTCAAATTTCAATTCAAATCGCGATACTGCTTCGTACATTTTTAGGCGCAGTGATCTGTACCACGTGGAAAATTGACTTGCGAATTGGTACAACTGAAATAACGCGACAAAGGTGAAAAGCAAATAAAACGCATCCGGTATACGTACGTAATGTAACGAAATGTACGGTGCCGTGATGGAAATTTATTATATGTGATTGAAGTATTATTTATTACGTAACAACGCGTTGCACGCGTCTTTCTTTTTCTTGCATAATTACGTACATGTTTTATACATAAATATTAAATACATTACTTTTTGTCGAACTGCAAAATGACCGACTGTTTATTTTGACAGTTTTTTTCTGTGTCTGTAAATATTATGAAACATGTACGCATGTAATGTACGTGAAATGGTTGTATGGACTGAGGAATATCTATCTACCACAGATGTTTGTCAAGTTTGGAATTCTTATCGTATGTTATACATATACAGATGTATACAATATGCAATCACCTGATCAAACGTTTAATCGTGAATTGTATTGTGCCTATTTGAACCTATTTTAACAACAAGTTAAATTTTTGGTGGTTTCGATAGAAATACAAAGTTCACTCAACTTTGTTAATCCTTCTTTTGATATTCAACGTGTAATGAAACAAATACTTGGATTTATATTTACATTCCTCGGACTTATTTTTTTCCTCGCGGAACTTCGGAAATTCAATATTATCCGGCTATAACTTTGATACACAAACGATTTTGTAACGTACGGTAACATCCGCGAATTAATTTTCGTTAAATAATTATATTGTCAAGGAATTTCTGAGGGGAAACTATTACAGATATTTCAAAAAGGTCTTATTATCATTCAAACTTCGTAAAGACCAGTTTATATGTTTGAATTTTCGAGCCTTGTTGCTTAAATTCCGTGAACAATGAAGAGAAAGAAAGAAAACGCGTCAAGAACTTAGATTGGCCAAAAATTGATACTTCTTATTCATTTTATTACGTGCAATACGAAAATCTCTT
This sequence comes from Neodiprion pinetum, assembly GCF_021155775.2. Lineage (NCBI taxonomy): Eukaryota > Metazoa > Arthropoda > Insecta > Hymenoptera > Diprionidae > Neodiprion > Neodiprion pinetum. Next base: position 18,968,281 of record NC_060237.1, read on the forward strand.
TAAAAATAAAAGAATAGAATATACTGGAATTACGAAAAAAAAACAACTAAATATATCAATCACTACATTTCAAATTCGTTCCAAAATTGTTAAAAATATAGTTGATCAGTTTGATTTGACTATACGGTACCTTATTTTGTTAACAAGATCATCTTCCACCATTTACTGCCAACGAGACACTTTTCTTTCTATCATATTGATATCATTGAATATTTAATTATCTATACTGATGAAAGAAAAACTGTTTCAGTGACTTTGTAAAAACTAATCTTATCAATAAAATAGTTACTCATTACAAAGTGAAATATAAATTACCGATGTACCATAGATTTTCATTATTTTACATAAAGTATCCACGATATCAAATCTATTTTACATCATTCCGTTACTTGTTCATGTTTTTTTATTCTTCTTTTTTCGCTAAACCTATACTTGTATCCTATGCAACCGCAGACTCGTTGGCATCTGGAAAAAAAATTCGCGACTTGACGTTATTGAAAATTTTATGGAAAAATTGTAAGGCGCGAAGTCCTGAAATGAGTGAGAGTAGCGTTTCTCATTAAGATACGTAATACGTTCGCATGCTGCGACGCGATGACAGCTGAGAATATTACAAGCGAGAGGGAACGTTTTCGCCGTGGAGCAAAAGGTGAAAATTTTCATTCGAGGAGGCCTTGTTATGTATTATATAATATATATATATATATATATATATATATTATATTTATATATATATATATTTATACATATGTGTGTATAACCCGAGTGTATTATACGCACAGCTGAAAGTTCGCGCGCATTGCGCCGTGTTGCAAATTGCAAAGCGACGGCTGCAGGGAAACGGGAGTTTGATCGGAATCGAAAGCAACCGGAAGAGGATTACAGCGATGCGGACTCGCCGAGGTCGCCTCAACCGGAAACAACCCACCGTGCGCCGGTACCCGGATAACCCAATGTCACAACCTTGCCGAAGAGGCCCTGTTTGCTTTTACCGTCTGTCAAGTACAACGAATGTTAAAGAAACTCGCGAGGAATTGCGCAAACTTTTCACCAACGCCGCAACGCTCGATTATTATCTAATTGGATTGTTAAATACGTGAGCGAATAATTTTTTTACCTCTTATAAATTGTGCATCTTCTTTTTTTTGCGCTTCTAATTGAAAGACCTACAATGAGAATAATGTAATTTGTTACAGTAGCTGGAAAAATTGAGTAAAACAGGTATCGTTGAAATAAACTGTTTGAACATTGTTGGAGTTACGAAAAACGAGGTACGCCTAACCATTTTACGCTATCGCCGATCCTTTTTTTGGTTATTGCAACGCAAAATCAGTTTCTGAGCTTTACTCTACATTTTTAGTTAAATAAGGCTTTAACGTCAATTTATTTTATTTTATGTAACCATTCATCCTTGCGGAATTGACTGAACTATTGACTTTACAAAAGAAATTTATGACAATTTTCTAGGTAATTCGATTATCTGTATAAAATTCCTGCAACTTATAGGTATTATTATACAAAAATTTATCCTCAAACGTTTTCTATCGCTAAAATAGTCCATCACTACACCCGCAGAAATTTTCGATTAGCGGACATCGAAAATACGACGGACCAGGTTTAGCATTGAAAGTTTTGTTCCGCATTCTTTGAATGATTTTTTGCACTTGTATCACGATATTTAAAATTTACAATGATTTTTCTCCAAGTTTCGGGAAAATTGAGAACAACGTTTACGATTTTTTAATACACGATCGCTTTCTTGCTAGTCGTCGCGTTATTTTATTCATAATTCACGATCATTCCGAATTAAGTTCGCTTTCTAGATTTTCTTTTTCTGTTCAGCAGATCCAAAAACCAGCGACAATGGAGAAAAGAAAAAAAAAAAAAAAAACGTTTCCGTCTTTAAGAATATTCTCCGATCACAATTAATTTACAGTTTACACTCGAGCCAAGTCTGCTCTATTTTTTTGTTTTTTTTTGTTCATACAAAAGTGAATGCAAAGTCGGCATATATATATAATACTCTTTGCCGCTATCTACGTGCAGTAGTTTATGCGTCCATAAGGACACATATGCGCCTCATACATTATATATAAATATAATACGGTATGTAAGTGGATGCGGGCTTCCTTTTTCCTCGTTCTACGCAAGGCTGCCGAGCAATAAAGATTTATTCGACATTCGCGATCACGTCGCTGTAGATAAAACGTAATCGAATAATCCCCGCTTTGCATTCGATCGTCTCGCTTCCTTCCCATAGAATTTCAAATATATTATTCATTTATATTTCGCACTCTAGAACGAGTTTTAAAGTGAGGAAAGATATTGGAGTAATAATATTATTTATCGCGGGTACTACAGTGTATAAGTGTACGAAAATTATTCGATCGTCAACTTATACTGGAATTTATGTAAATATTTTTCTTTTAAATTCGCCACACGGACATCTTCGTTTTTTCTTCTTTCAAGAGTCGTTTATTTTCTCTGTATTAATGATTTAAGTCCTGAAAAAATGAACGGCCGGTATCGGAGTCGTAAATGTTATAATACGGAAGATATCAGATATCATAAAAAGAAAAAGGGGGAAAGATGATTGCGGGTAGAGAACGAGGAAGAAAAACAAACCGCGGGGAAGGAAAGCGGAAATACGTATTACAAAATACTAACAATAAGATTACAAAATATCAACGATATTGTAATGTTGAAGGTGATGCTCTAATTTGTAATTCGAAAGGCAAAATTACTCGGGCACTTTAGAGACCTAATAAATGTATGCGTTTATATATATTAATAGGACATTCCACGTCAATTCGACTAGGGTTTGATCCTCATCCTCATGAATCTTATATATTGCTGTTCGAACTATATAAATCACTCGAATTTTTCCAGATTTCGTCTCTTCCCCGACATCCCCAGAAATCCTTCAATTATGGTATTTCGACAGTGAATACGAAATTTTTGAAAATTATGAAAGAAAAATTGCACAAGTTCAGTGTCAAAATTCATAATTGAAGAATCAAAGTGTCTAAAAATAAAAATATTTAAACTTTGATCTGTTTTTTTTTTAATTACAATTAAAATTTACAAATTGTCGCTATATCAGGGAACATGTATTGAACCCCAAAAATTGAAAAATAAGTAATCAAAACGACTGAAAAAAATGTATTAAATAATTAAAAATTGCCGTTCAGCTTGCCGATCTCAATTATTTCGTTTGGAATACTTTTGATCTTAGCCACAAACTTTCTTTATTTGTTTTATAAATATCATCATTTACGGAGCTCCGGGGGCGCCGGGGACAGAAAAAAATCTAAAAAGAATTGGAATGATTCTTACGGATATAAAATCGTGGACGAAATCCAAAAGGTTGAGGGTCAAACCCCAGTCGAATTAACGTGGAATGGCCCATAGACACGCGTGTGAATGACTTCTGGGCAATTAGGGATGTCACGGCATTTCCCATGGCATACGGGCCTTACACGCATCGGGCATGCATGGGGGCGGTTGGCACCCCATGGGGGTGTCTTTCCGCCTCTGTTCAGATTCTCATGCCACTAAATACATTACGCCCAGATATTAACATGCGCACGCACCCGTGTACTAATGGGGTTTTTCTGACGTATCGTTCTCGCGGGTTTTCCTACGCGCGCTGACAAAAATTTCATCAGTTACAGTAACTAGAGAAATTGAGTGAAACAGGTATCGTTAAAAAAAACTGTTTGAATATTATTGGAATTACGAATACCGAGGTACGCGTAACCATTTTGCGCTATTGTCGACCCTTTTTTGGTAATTGCGACGCAGAATCTACTTTTTTAGTTGAACAAGGCTTTAACGTCAATTTATCATTGCACAAACATTAAATTTTCGCAACAGTTGCAAGAAAATATACCAGAGTTTCCGGTAACGGCTAGAAAACTAATTTTCATTTCCTACCTGGAACTATATTTTTCGATCGTGGTAAAAAATGAAAATATTTAAGGACTGAGCGGTAACTGGAAGTAAAAATTTCTCTCAGCGCGTGTGCATCGCGTGCCTGTACATGTAACGCATACGTCTATGTAGTAATAGGCGTGATGGCAAGCCATCGGATATGCGGGTCTAGTCGGATATTTACATTATATTGCGCACCGAAAGGTATAAGGTTAAGGTATACGACATTCGTGTATCACAAGGGGTATACATATATATCATATCCTCCGAGGGAATAATCGCCTTTTATGGTTTGACATCCGCTTAAATTGGTGCATCATATTTTCTTTTCAAATTTTCAACCGCTTGTCGCCGTTGTTTTCTTTTGTTTATCTGTTTGCATGTCGTATTATCGTTCTTACGTATGTTACAATTGTAAATTATTGTGTTTCAGAGAAAATTTAATTCGCGATTTTTCACCGTGACGACCCCTAAAAAGTTTGTTTAGGTTGAAATAAAAACTCTGTGAAAAGATGAGCGTTATACGTTAAATTTGAGGAAATAAATAATTAAATTGCTACAACATGTTTGTTCATAAATTCAAACAAATGTGGACATAACAGTGAAAAATCAAATCAGCTCGATCTTTCGCATAACGTAGAACGCTAATCTCTTACCAGCGTCTAACTTTTAATCTAAGTAAATATTTGAGCGGTTCCACGGTAGGAAATCGCAAATTATTTTTTACCGCAACATCCTATTATAATAAACGAAGAATTTCACCCACGTTATGCGTTTTTTTGGTTAAAATATGTGTCAAGTTCAAACTGCGCAACATTTCGATGTACAACAAAAGCGCCTCGACTGCTTCTGGGTTTGTCGTATATCATTACGTACAATATCACAATAAGGTGTAAAATTTCTACAACGTAGAAAAAAGGTGTACATTACAATGTTTACAAGTACATTCGGTTCATTGTGCATTGTCGGCGATGCAAGGTCCAAGGGCTTACGATCATTACCATGATAATTGCAATGTTACCGAGGGTCGATTCATGGTACGTACCTACTTATACCAGGGGTTGGACCGAGGATAATCGAGGGTTCTGGTACCTGTCGTCTGGTTTTAAGTCTCTCGGGCTAAGTTGGTTGAGGATTAAATTTTTAACTTACGGTACGTACCTACTTATAGCTTAGTTTCGCAGGTATGCATAATTCGTACAACCGATAAGTCTAATGCAAGCACATAACAGGGCGGTTCTTATACTAACCCCCAAATTTTTCCGATAACTCTAACACGCCCCACCAAGCAGTCGAATATTTGTATGGAAAAATGCATGCATTTGAAATTTTTTTCAGAAAACTGTTTTTTTACTGCATGTATCTTGATTACTTTTAAGGCAAAGGCGAGAAGAAGTTCCAACATGGCCAAAACAAGAATCACGTTAATACATATCTGAATACGATTTGTGTATACTAAGGTGACCGTTATTTTGGTGATTTCGGAATTTTTTTCACGGTACTCCAAAAATATGTTCATATGATAGAAGAAAAGAAATACCCTTTAAATATAAAAATTTTCAGCTAATATTAGCACGTGCCGGTGTTAATCATATTGAAATTTTCGATGCTCTCTAATTATTGTTTTTTATTATTCGTTTTTTTTTTTTCTAAGCTGAAATGGTTTGAAAACATCAATTTGATGCTTGAAAACAATGTTTATGCTTTGATTTATTTAACATAGGGAAGAAAAAAAAAAAACATCGTATCTCAAAACTCCCTCTTATGTTTCACAAAACCATAAATGTTACGGTGTAATCGAGTGTCGTTATCTACGGAACACGTGCGTTCGTCCCGAACTATTTTGTTCCTGCATATATTCGAAAGTATAATCATTGTTCTCAAGCAAGAAATTAATTTTTTCAAACCACTTTCGTTGATGTAGAAAAAAAAAAAAAATCAAAATTTAATTAAAAAACATTCAAAATTTGTTTACGGTACCTTCAATTTTGACACTTTGTCGCTCTCATACCACGCGTGTTAATACTGTGTTATATTTAATCGTAATAAATTACTCGCCAGTCTGGCTCAAATAAAATCCCACAGAAGTTCGTATTACAACGAACAATATTAATCAATGAATAACCGGCTTGTACATTTCTTCAAAATTACCAAAATACCAAAATACTACACCCCAATCTATATTGTATATTTCGCTACAAGGTGTTTTTCTTCGTTTCTAATAAAATAATTTTAATACAGATCGACGCCCGGTTCACGAGTGAACGTGGCTAGATCACACATGTATAATATGTATATAAATATATGTATATACAGTTAGATATTATTGTACATACACCAGCTGTATACATACATCCGCTTCGTTGTTTACTCTGGTATATACGTGGTATATATATATATATATATATATATATATTATATATATATGTATATGTATATGTGTGTATATACTGTGTGTATGTATGCATGTATGCATACGTGTATACATACGTAACATACACCTACGCATCAAAGGAAAGGGACCTTCTGTCCGCATGCGCATGCACGTATGTAGAACGATTAATGAGTGAATAGCTATTTCTAGAAGGTGATTAGGTTAATGGACGGGCGCGTTATGTACAGCCTGCAAGTCAAGACGATGTTGTACATACCCACCTGTGTTACACACGAATACATTCACCATCCTGCAGGCGTGCGATAAGTTTTACCTGTGACGGAAAGTAGACGAAATATTCATGCGTATTGTGTGTGTGTGTGTGTGTGTGTGTGTAGGTACATGCATAATGAATGTGTGTAATTAACATACGTACATTACAGGTGGCGTGAAATGTATACGTATGCACGGTTGACGGTGAGTCAGAGCGATGTTATTAAACTTTGTTAATCAGTTCACCTTGACGATGGAATATATAAATTATTGAACGGCAAATGTAAACAGAAATGGACGGAAACAAAGACCCGAAACGCCCGATACGTCGAACTCGAAGGAGGAAAAAAATCTAAACACGTATGATATGGAGTTTGGATCGAATGAAAAAAAAACTAGAAAAAAAATAAATAAATAAATAAATAAATAAAGCGAACATAATCAAATCCATAAATAATTCGACGGGCTAATATTCTACGCGACTCTTGCGCTGATGAGAGCTAGACATGCGTAATATTCTTAAATCTTCTTCGATCAACTGTGTCTGAAATATTGCTATTTTTAGACCGGTCACGGAAGGATGGCTTTTTTCTACGAACCGTTACGCGTTGCGTAGATATTGTGCAGTTGGAAATAATTCCGGTGATTTATACGAGTTTCAATGATTCTCATACCGTTTTAACACGAATCTCATCAATGTTCCCGAGGATTACCTGTATTGTAACGATTGCGTCACTAACGATAAGAAATTTCACGCGAATCGCTTCAGAGACTCCGAGAATTGTGTGAGGGATTTTTAGAATCATGAAAATTTCAAGGAATCATTACGGATTTATGGAGATCATTTAAAACTGGACGTTAGATCATAGCGAGTGATTTAAAACGTATTCTTACTAATTTCGTAAACGATTCCGAACCGGAAAGTCGCCAATTTAATCAAGATATAATAAAATATCAGGGTACGATGACTCGGCAATTGAAATGATAAGGTACAAAAAGTGTTTGATATATAGAAAATGGATGATTCATTCGAAGAAACTCTGTCTGCTTAATTCCTACGGAATATAAAGAATCGATACTGTTAACAATCGTATTATTGCGTGATAAAATTAGGAACGAGGATAAACTGGATAAACGTGTAAACAAAATGGCGGGGTAAGAAATTGGCGAATTTACTTTTAAGTAACAATCGAGGAGACCGGTTGGCCCAAAATCTACAATTCTTTGCAATACAATTGAGAGACAGTCGCTATTCTTCGGAATACAAGAATATAAACTACCGAGATCAGTCGGTGAGTCATTCGCCTCGAAAGGAAGTTAAAAAAAATGGAGCAATTTTCGCGGCGCGCAATGAAGACGATCGATAATCGACTAAAACCTCGGCAATGTCCAGCAAATTCAGGCAACCGTGTCTTCGGTGGTTTTTCTCGCACACGCCAGGCTAGTGCGTAGACGCGTACAAAAATTCTAACAATTACACGTGCCGCATAGTTACAGACGGTGTTTAGAACCTCTGGTCTGGGGCATGAATAGCGGCCGGCGGCTGGTTCATTCATATCCCGGTACCTACCCACACCTACACACCTACTGCCTACATTGTGCGCTTACATTGGACGAAGGTGTTACACACCTACAGGAGCTAGCCGAAGTCGTGTCGTCTGGTGGTGCGTATAAACCGGCATTGCAACGCGGCGTGGCAGCAGTACAGCTTTTTCTCCGTGCAGCCAGCTATTGCAGCTTATACAACAAACCGCTGCACGGCAGCTCCCCTTCTCTCGCTGTTGTGAACACAAGTAATTACAATCAATCGACGACGAGCCTCTTTCTGCGTATTACGCGAATCGTGCGATAGACTGGCCGAAAAATTCCGCTCCGTCATATTTTCCGCGAAGGTACCGTTTTTTTCTACGGTAATATCCGTCGTCTGCTAAATATCGGATGCGGTCTTAATCCTTTTCTATCTCGCTCACTCTCTGCTTCTCTCGGTAAGACGGTGAAGTAAATGACACAAACTTGAGGTCAAGCTCGAGAAGCCGTTGTTCATCTCTCGTTCAATTTTCGACATCCATTGCTGCCGACGTTACGCGATAAGTATTTGCAGACGCTTAGATTGATTCTGACACATTCAAGAACACGTAAAAACAAGACAACCCAATCGCTGTGTACAAAACAGAACATCTGCATTTTTAATTTTTCCGATAGCACTATTTTCTTCTTGTAATCACTTGGGGGGGGGGGTTTAAATCGAAATCCAAAATTTCGACCAGATTCTGCTGTAATTTCGGCTGCCATCTTGAATTTACGCTGTAAGTCGGATAATATCGATCGTAGACAAAAAATTTGTTATGACCAATGTTGTAGACAATTAAGTTCCCTACAAGTTTAGTTGGTACGAGTTTCAATAAAAAAAAAACTTATAACTCTGCAAATTATTTAAGAATAACAAATTCCCTCACAAATTCAAGATGGTGGTGGAAGATACCGCTGTATCTGGTCGAAACTCTGAATTTAGACTATCAGAGACACGGACAAAGCCCAGGTTAGAAAATAGTGAATATAGGGGTAAAAAAAATGGGGAGGGGGGTCAAAACTTGGAAGGGTCAATATTTCAAACGGCTAAAAATAAAATAACGAAATATGAATGGTTAGATATCTCAATTTTCAAAAGTCTCAATGATTAGAATGACCACTAATATTAGACCAACTCGACCTTGCGCTCTTTTTCACTATCGCATGTGTTGAAATTTCGATGCAACGTTCATTCGAAATATTCCAACTTCAGACCCTATAAACCCGCGAAAAATTCCAATTTCAAACGTACATACCGCCTGGATTAGTTCATCGCTCGTCCTCAATTGTCGTCATCAAAATTACTGCCGACCATGTTAACGATAAATGTGAGAATTTTCGCAGCGTGGTGGAGAACAAGAAAAAAAAAATTCGGGGAAAATCGGAATCGGGCGAATTTGTCACGGAGAAAAATAAAAGAAGTTCGGAGTAGCCGCGACTCTTCCCCCCACCAATCGACCGAGCTTCGAGCGGGGGAAACAAACGAGCGCGGCTGTGGAAGGACGACGATTGCTGGCGGAGAGGGGGTAGCGAGGGGGGTGGGGGGTGGGGTGGGGGATCCGAGTCGCCGCCTTTCTCGACTCTAGCCTCTCCCGCCGGCTCCGAATGGAGTTCAGTAAGCTGTCGGTAGCTTCGTGAGACGGATCTCGAGAACCAGTCACCCTCGATAACCGGCCGAGTTTATAAAATCAGAACCAAAAAAGTGCCAAGTTGGTGTTGTTGGTGTTGTTTTTTTTTTTTTTTCGGAGGAAAATATATATATATTTATGTATAGATACATACGCGGACGAACTTACACGCACACACGCTTATACGGAGATAAACACACGCTCAGTGAGAACACTGAAAGTTTCGAGTATTGAAACGGGTTGTTGTTGTTGTTGTTGTTTTTATCGATTCACGATCTCATCAGATGATATATTTCACATAGTTCTCTTCGTATGCACGTGTATTCTCGTAATAAAACTACACGGCGAGAACAAGCGCGTAAAGAAGAGAAATAAGAAGATAAAAGAGAGAATTTTAAACAATAATACAAGAAGTTAAAATAACATCGTCGGGATATATTATTTTGTGGAGAATCGAGGTTAAACCGGTGTGTTTAAATGTAACTTACAGAGAGAGAGAGAGGAAGAGAGAGAGAGAGAAAGAAAATAAGAAGAAAATACCAACATATATTAAAGTGGCAGTTTTTGTGTACTGAGTTTAAACAAACGTACGGTTGTCAACTTTTTACCATTTATTTCGTCTTTAATAAAAAGTTATCATATTCATATAAAATATATACGTTTAATATAGGTATATTTTATTTGTTGAGTTCGGTTTTCATATTTTTAAACGTACAATAAAATCGACGCCGCATCATAAGTAATAACCGAAGATTCCGAGAAGAGGAGAATATATATTGAAGCAGCGAAAAAAAAACTCCCACCAATATGTCCACAGCCGTGATGAGTAATAACTCGATGTTCGAGTGCAGCGAGTTGCTGTTCAAGGTGAGCGTTTTATGCATATTATAAAATACGGGAAACAACGGTCGAAAGAAAGAAAGAAAGAGAAAGAGTGAGAAAGAAAGAAAGAAAGAGAAAGAGTGAGAAAGAAAGAAAGAAAGAAATCGGGTGTTATTTACGCAAAATAGGAAACTGCGATAATATCGTATCCCTGACAGCGAGGATAAAAACAAAAGAGCGTCGCACGGGGCGCGGTAAGAAAAATAGTCCGTAGAGCGAGAGCGAGAGCGCGGGTAAATTGAAACAAGACTGAAACAACCAACTAACCGAGGAACAACTCTCTCCTCGGAGCGAGTGACTGACTACTGCCTTATACACGAACAACGCCGCGCACTCTCTTTGGTTTCACCTCTCTGAAGGAGGTTTCACCGCTCGGCTGCGTGCATCATCCGTAACGTTTCGCTCATCCGAAGCCCCGACTCATTTTATCGAAAACGCCGAGCGGACGGATTTTCTACACGACGCAAGTTATCTATCGAGAAAACTGCGATCCGCGATGATTGACCGTTGGTTCGCGGTATTCGGGTACAGACGCGCGTCTTGCGGATGAAACTGAAGGTAGCGGCGGACAGCCAGCGTGTCGAAACTTTTGGGAAATGCACAAAAATGCAGTTTGGGCCTGTTCCTCATACAATTGCTGTGAAAGCATTGGGGAGGGTTTGAAGGTATTTCAATACCTTGTTCGAACCAACGTTCTTGGAACGTTTGCCTGCCTGATCTAGCTTCAGCCTCGTGTTTCGTGGCCGACAATTGACAATGAGCTCTGAACGATCCGGCCGTGAACTCCCGAAGCTTATCGCGGAGCTCGAACGCTCGTTTCTCGAATATTATACATACATATATATTTATATATGTACACTGTTATTGTATTTTTGGCGATTGAACCTAATTTGCCCGACTTACGTTGTAAATGTACCCTATGCGGGAATAACCGACCTACGCTAAGCGATGCGGTGTGGCTATCTCCGAGCATCGCCGACGCGCTGTAATTACTGAAAACTCCGTAATAAAATTGGAAAACTCTCTCGACGCGACCAACGCGGCAGAATCACGTTTCGACAAACCATCGCGCGGTATCCGGTCGATTATTAATAGCTACCGTGTGTGTGTATTTTCATTACAGCGATCGCGATCGCTGCTTTTCTATTCCGATTTTCACCCGCATTTACAACCGAAGCTAAAGAGGAAAAATGTGCGAAAAAATGGGCGAATATCTGATTGGGTAACCGGCCAATTTTACGGTCTTCTCTCTGTACGCGATAAGGCAAAAGGAGAATACACTTTGTGTTTCGTATCCTGCTGCTGCCGGTCGTTTTTATCCAAGGGGGCCGATGTTTATTCCCGAATCATACACACGAGCATTCTCATCTTCTCCTCGCGACGCGCGGTCGTAGCATCCTTTCTTCTCGTTTTTTCTTACTCCTTGTTCTTCTTCGCTTTCTTCTTCTTCTTCTTCTTCTTCTTGAGGTAGAAAAATAAACCGACGTAGTCGCTGGCTCCTTTTCTTCCCTCTCGTGTCATCGTCGGGACGATAAACCGAGCGATTATCCCTGAGCGGGATGTAAATATATACCGTATACGTGTGTGCGTGTATAACGTGTACATCGGAAGCCTCTAGAAAGACCGAGAAAATTCCGTCAGTTTTACTCATCCTCGGGGATACGCGTCGTAATAATATAATCGCGTAGAGCTCGTTACGATGTTATATTTAGTCTGCTAGTATCAACAACGATAATCGTAACAATGAGCCGATTGCGACGAACAACAATCGGACATACAGGCTCCAGAACGCTCGCTTTTACGCGGTAACGAAGGGCTGAGAAAAAAATCATTATTTTATTATCTTTAAAACGTTTCGCTTCGTTACGGCCTACCGAATTTCAAAAAGTTCCAAAATCGCGGAATCACGGTTTTACCTCGGAACGAATCGTCACGAATCGAAACCTTACCAACTTCAAACGTGATTCGCTTCTCCGGCTCACTTCGCGTCGTCGCTCGTCTCCGCAGGCAGCTTCGGAATTCGTTTCAAGCCCGCGTTGAGTAACTAACATTCCTATTTACTTATTTTCCCGGCGTGGTTTCGACCCGCGCACGTGTCGAACGGACCTGTTACTCTCTCGTCGTCTCGACAAACACGCACACAGGCAAACACGCAACGCATAAACGCGTTCCTTTGTGTCCTCCTTCTATTCGTGTTCCGTCGCGTCAGGTAAAAACTTTTCCCATATTCTTCGGGAGAAAAGAAACCCGACGATGCGAAGGGGCTGCTTGCTGACCGACCGGGAAATAATAAGGAGGGTTTCCGTGCACCTTGCTCCCCTTTTCTTACTCTTTATTACGATGTATGTATGTATGTACTTACATCCGGTCCCGTTTCTCGTTGTTCGTCGAAAACTGGAAACGATTGAAACGGAGAATATCGGTGGAAAAACACCGAGAAGCTAGAAATCGCCAGGGATTTTTAGAAGCGAATCGTTTTCATGCGGTCGGATCGTTGAATGGAATTGAGTATTTGAATGAAATTTTTTTATTTCACATTCTTGTAGATTGGAAAAAAAATATTTTGGACGTATTTTTTATTTTTTCGATTGAAAAAAATTTCATTCAAATACTCAATTCCTGCTTGATGTTGATTAAGCCTAGTCGTAACGAGTGTTGAAAAAAAAAAAAAAAAATCGAGTTACTTCGCGTGTTTAGGATTAACTGAAATTTAAGTGTAAACTGTGAGGAACTCAACATGCTCGTATATTTCCAGAAGTTGACTCCTTGAAAGTTATTCGGAAATTGTACGATAATGATTTTTCCCCTCACGTTTCGTTAGGTTAATTTCTAAATTTGTTCATTTTATACATTTTCCCATCGTGAAACTGACAAAGAGAAGGACCTTCGTCCACGATGTGTTTATAAATAAGAATCGCTTGTCTCGAGTCATTTTCGAAAATTTACATTCAAAATTTGTTACCAGCTGTTCTGGATTTCGTTCTTACAGTTTCACAAAACAAATTCTGTCGCACATTCGTTTACGCTGTACAAATTTACCGTAGAGATAAGACTAGCGATTACAGAAAAGAACTTTTACTACGGAACACGAAACATCGATTTTCCACACAGAATATAGGGAAAATCGTAGTAATACTGCTATCACATTGTATCGGCGGTAATTGATTCGTTAAACATACTTTGTTCTTATAAATAAACTGCTGATAATTTCTGAACGACTTAGAGAAAGAAACGCGGAAAGTTACGTTTAGCAGCAAAAACTTGGAACATCGAACATCTGTTCGAATAAGTCTACTGTTATTATGATGTAAAAATTTGCTGGTGATCGAAAACTTTTCGGAACGGAAGACGGCAACTTCTTTAATTCATAATTTTGTATAGTAAAGATAATCGTTCACGTACCGCGACGACTTGACTGGCAAATTTACGGTAGGAGGGAAGAAAAAACACAAAAAAAAAACAAGTTAAACAGTGGCCACGCGATCGGGCAAACAATTGTATAAATAATAAAGTACAAAACCAATGTACTTATACGTATAACAAACAGCTGTAGAATTGCGGGCGGAAGTTCTTTCGACTCTGTAGGCCACGGCTAGTTGCGACTTGCGTACACTTGCAAGCATATATTCATGTATATATGCATACATCCGTACGTTACAAAAGTGTAATAAATAGAGTTTTATTTCTTTCTTCTTTGTTTAGTTTTGTTTTGTTGTTTTATTATTTCATTCCTTTTTCGTTTCATTCTTTATTTCCAACTAGCCAACAACCGTACTTAAATCGAGAGTAAACCTCGAGATCGTTGCGTATGCATATGTACGGTATATATGTGACGCGTGTATAAAGGAGCAGGCATTATTTTTGCAGCCTCGCATTGAACGCAACATGTGGTTGGTTGGCGTTGCTCGCTACTCACGATTCAGGGAAGTCGCGAAACGGACGAGATTATTGCGCATTGAAAGCCCTGAATCACATTCGTGTAACGATTCTGTGCTGCTATATGTATATGAGACTGACAACTGCAAGCTGTGAAGATATATGTATATATATAGTAATAAATTCGAGACAAAGGGAAATCTTGTTGTTGTCGTGATGGTATGTATCGATAGGGGGAAAACAAGATTCGTGTTTTACACTGGGACAAAACAAATTGAGTAATGGAAATATCCAATTTTTTTTTTTTTTTTTATTCCGTTTAATCAAGTTTTTTTTTTTTTTTTTGGTTTTCCGTTCATTCTTTCCTTTTGTTTTGCACCATTTGGCAACAGAATTTGTTTTTTCCAGATACAACTATGTATGTACATACAGTGTACGGCGTGCATGGAATATCCGCAACCGGTTGAGTAGAGTGAAACTAAAACAGTTGCAACAGCGTTTGAGAGATGGATTTTTTATTTTTTTTTTTCCCGTGAACTTTGTTGTAATAATAACCGTTCTAATTATGATCGCTTGACAACAATGTCGATGATGATAATAACAATAATGATCACGTATAGTGATTTTACCGAAGTAGCGCCACACCTTTGTAGATAAATTACGTACGTACATAAATATATCCCGAAGTAATTGAATTGTTTTTTTTCTCTATTTTTTTGTTGTTCCAATAATTCGTATTTTCTTCGTACCTCTTTTTTTTCTGGTTCATTCACGTACCTCCGTTTTATTACTTCATTATCTTGTCATCGGAATGGCAATGTCAGCAATTCTTTTTCTCTTTCCTTTTTTCTCTGTTTCGCAAGCAAGTGCGCGGCTCTTTAGGCGAAAAATATGCGTGCGAAAATTTCACGGGCGTTTGTATCAAAAAGTCGCCAGAAAATTATGTCAAGTTTCAAACGAGAATTCAAATTATTGAAATTATTACGATAACTGAAATACCTGTATATATTTGTTTAACCTTATTCCCGTCGATTTGTAACTATTTATTAAAAGTTAATTTAATAAATACGACAAATATATACGTAAATTAAACAGAAAAAAAATTCCGCTTTGCAATTCTCACAATTCGCAATACCAGCTAACAATATAAGCCGCGGTGGCTGTTATAATTATTATGTCTAACATTTCAACAATCAGAATTACGAGAGTGGTAATGAACAGAAATTCCGCAGATCACGCGGTCTTTTCAACACAACTTCTCAAGTTCACTGTAATTCTACACATTCCCAGTAAACTGTGAGTAGCCCGACAGTTTGACCAACCGGATACTACGTGTCGTGTTGTACGAATGGTTTTGCGGTAGTAATTTCCGGAAATGATCCAACTTTTAAGCACAACCGTGCCTCGTTCGCATTATGGGTTACGAGTGATACGTGAATTTTGTCAGGGTGGTGAAAATGTGGATAAAAACAACAACATTGATTCGTTATCCCGTTTTACGTAGTTTGTCTAAACGTGCTCTTTTCTTTTGATCTTATTATTTTCACCCAATTATAAAAACCATACAGCATGTCGGAAGAAAAATTATTACTCTCGTGTATTATTGTAAACTTTATTATTGTTGAAACTGTTATATTATTACCGAATAAATTCACCATCTACGATTATATATCCATATATAATCATTCTATAATATTCAAACAATAGTAATGGAGAATTATTGTTGATAAAGAATTGGTACAAAATTATAATATTTTGTCCCGATTACACAATTACATATGTAATATGTATGTATGAATTTCTCTGCTATTTAGCAAAATTAATTTCTTCTCCCTGTTACAATTCTCTTTGGGTCAACGACTTTGATCGATATCTATACAGATAACAACTTTGATTGTACCTACGTACGGAGATATTTTAAACCCCTTCCTCTCCGATTAATTAATCAGTCGTCGTATGTTGTAAGATTGAAGAACTTTCATCGGCATTGTTTACCGGATAACAAGATAACAAATGAATTGTTATTCGCAGCAGGAATACGTATGAATATTCCTGCGTATAATAAATAAACTCGAGTCGTAAAAACAATTATCGAGGTAATTTAATTCTCTCAATTTTTTCATTCCCTAATATTATTTTATTTACCAAGGTATACACGTGAGAGTCAATTTTTTTTTTTTTTTTTTCGTTGTTGCCGGCTAAATTAACGCGTCACGTCAACATGTATACAGTATAATTGTATAACAGGTGTTATATATCGCATATACGTTACTGTATAACGTTTCGAATTATTCCGAGATTGTATAAAAGAAGCCGGTTGAAAAGCAGCACCAGCAACATCGGCTCAGCGGTTGAATGTTATTAGTGTATTTCGTAATAGGCGGCGTTTCTAAGACCGGTTCCGAAAAATCCTGTATTTTATGTAATACGCTATCGCACACAGAGACACAAGACTCGGACGAGACGTTATTTCGTGACTGCGACGAGTCGCCAAGTATAAACGAACGTACCTCCACTCACCTCGCAATTTACATTCGTCCGTACCTACGAAAAATTTCCACATCCATTGGCAGATTCCTCTAAGCTAAAGAAAAAAAACACACACACACACATTAAACCCATGTTTAATACCCTTTTTTATAATAAATTTCGCAAATTTTTTATTTTTCAAATTCAAGACTTGCAATAAATGAAGAGCTAAATTACAGAATGCTGTACCTGCCATGTTTGAAACAAAAAAAAAAAACAATAATAACAATAATAACTATTCAAAGAACGAACCGTTTCTTCCTCTCTTTTTTCGATTGCAGGCACTTGTAGCCTTTTTTTTTTTTCATTTTTTTATTCTTCTATTATTAAAATGTTATTGCCGCCGAAAACTGTGTGAATATTTTTACGCGCATGCGTTGCACGTAATATATGTGGTATGTATCAATTATAAACAGCCCTTCCGTTAGCCTCGTTCTGAAGTACAGTCGGTGTGGTAATTTTTTCATTATGCCTTCCGCCGCGCCGCTGTCGTTGCGCGGGTAATCTTTTAATACCGAGATATATGTTTACATGGTTTTTTCCCTCTGTTTTTTTTTTTTTTCTCCACTCGACGTTTTAAGCTGCTTATTTAGTTTATTTATACGGTCACGTGAGAAAAGTCAGGCATTCGCGGGCTGAAGGATGTTTACGCGTTTATGTATATTTTGTTGTGTACGTGTGTATGCGTACGCGTGGTTAAAAATTCTTAGTCAATGATAATGTTGCAGAGATACGATGGCAACCGTATTGTCATGTTTAACATTGTATGCGGAATATAAGTTGTAGAACAAAACATTCAAGTATGCAGCAACGGAATATTTTGTCCAAGCTCTTTCACTATTACTCACAACGTATAAATGTGTATCTTGTTGAATTCTATGCGTTTGATTTTTTTTTTTTTTCTTTTACTTACATTCCATATTTCCGGAACATGCAAAATTATAATTCCGGCGCAAGAAATTAACGAAATTTTGTACTATTTCATTATGATGTGACTTTATTTGCGTAGAGATGTGCAATTGCGTGCGTTATTATTAGCGGTACACTTTCTATTTTGAAGTTTTCGGCAAAACTGTGTATATGATGCATATAACATACGTCGTACACACGAGCGAAAGCTGGAGTTTGAAAATATTTCGTGCCACGGTAGGTAATGAAAATTTCAAATCGAAATCGTGAAAGCGATTCAGATTTTCTCTTCTTCTACGATGCTGATCCCTCGCTACCGGATGTAGTAGTGTCGAAAAACATGTACGATTATCATAATACGGATGAGGCGGTGGTGAAGGTCGATCATGGTCTTTGATTTCGCTCACGCAAACAAATTCGCATTATACGTATAAATATAATATAATTATCTGTATATATAAAAACGAATGTCTGTATATGTATATAAAAATATATATATATATGTACATTGTATATTACGAGAATTGCAATTAAGCGTGATAAAATACGTATCAAATTTCTGCAGCGTGTATGTGGATATTTTTAAACAACAAATAACGTAATGTATTGTATTTTTCTTAAGTGAAAAGAAATAAATTGAAAGAAAGAGAGAAAGAAAAGACAAGGCTGGAGGAAAATGAAGAAACACACACCGTCTGTCGATGACAGTAAATACCACAGTCGTTGCGATAAGGAGAAAACCAAGATTATAACCACGATCGTACAGTCATTACACTTGATATTTATTTACGTCTACTATTATTGATACTTATTTAATATATACACATATTACGCAGCGTGCCATCGTTTACGCAACAAAGATATGTATATATATAAATATATTTATGGTCACATTTTTTCACGGTATTCCCCCTCTCTCTCTCTCTCTTTCGTAGTTTTATTTTTAAATTCATATGTATTATATTATAGCAGCAGTAGCGGTGGTAGTAGCATAAAATATTTAACTTCTTTGAAATATGAAAACAACGTGATAACGCTGATAACAAGTTATCGCCTTCGTCTTCACGTAACATCTATTTATGTTTGTTTTCTCTCCTACTCCGCGATCCGACGTCGTCTTTGTCTCGATTTCCGTTGGCAACAATGCCGAGGAGTAATATAATTTTACGCAATCTCTTTTCTTTCGCGATATTCTGCGGTGGGGGAGAAAAAAAAAAAAAAAAAAAAGAAAAACAAGTCGAGATAAAATTCGAAATATTATATTGGGAAGTAGAAAGGTTTGGATATTACAGTTACGAACAGCTGGCAAAATAACAAAAAGAAAACAAGCGCACGCGTATAAGAATGAGAAACCAAAGTATAAGAAAAGAAACCAAAAAACAATTATCTTTGCACACGGTTTTTTTTGTTTTGTTTTTTTTTTGTTTTTTTATTTTTTATTTTTTTTTTTATTGCGAAACTCAACACGTAACAGGCAATTGCGTAAGGTCGGATAAGCGTGAAAAATTCGTCTCAAGATGGAGAAGCTCTGCTCGTGGTGAACCTATGGCTGCTTCTTGCCGGGCCCTTCGTGAAATCTATCCTTCTTCGTTCCTACCTTTCGAGACAAAGCTTTGAAACAATGGGTTCACCATTATACGGGATGCTATATAATACCCGTGACCGAGGCGAGCAAAAGGATACGATATATACTTACGTATATGGGTGGGTCCAAAAAATTGGTAGGTCCCAAAACCATAAAAATGGTTTATGATCCTAAGCGGGTCTCCCACTATTCCTCTTTATAGCTCTGCTCCCGGAAAGTTTAGTGTTTCAGTCCGGATTGAAATTCAACGCCTTAGAAGCTTCATTATCGGTAGCATATTATAAATCATGGAAGAAAAGTTGTTGTGGCTTCGGACGGTCCTTCGAGGTCTTTCTTTTTCCTTTTAATACCGCATTTGCATGATGTTTTTATTGTATTTCATGAACGATTCTTAAAAATTGTAAATGAATGTTACCAACATTTTCTAATGTCGATTTCCGGCTGTGATTGCAATTTTTTCATTACGCCTAGGCCGGAGAAAAATAACATTTTTACACAGCTGCATACGTACGTTTTAATTTGCAACTATACATATTTATGTACGAGGCTAAAGTTGGTAACGTTAACTTATCAAAATGTTGGAAATTGTATCTACAAAATCTGAGCTTGTTTACAGTTTACTAAATTTCAAGTCCAAAGAAAAATGCGTCATTACAATAACGCTGCAAACCTCGGCCTGATATATATTTTTTTACACATTTGATAAATCGAAACGCCGCAATTTGTTACGATATATATTCCGTTATGCGACTTTCTGTACGAACACATAATAAAATTAACACGTAATAATAAAAAATTCCCAAAAATCTCCCAAAATATAACATATATGAAAAAAGGCTGAGAAGATCTTTTTTATAAAATTCAATTTACAGTGAAATAAGTATCTTGTGATTTTTTCATATATTGCCTATTTATCTAGATATTTACAAAATGCAAAATTACAACTTCAAATACTGACTTTTTTTTTCCAAAACAATTTTTTGAAGTGCCGTAAAGAAGTGCCGCGGTTTTTTTTCTGCAAAACTACTCTCCCGCGGTATTAATAAACCTCGTTTTTCCGTCACAAATTCAGCAATTCTTTACTCTTTTACCACAATAAAGAGATTCTAAACCTATGACTCGATACTTGCGACTCGTGCTTCTCTGGCAATCCGTGCATTAATAAAAAACATATCAGGCACATAAATATAAAACGAAGAGTATAATAAAAGTTCTTCCTTAACGTAAAATTATAAACAGATTTCAGTAAAATCGATCATTGGGGAGGGGGGTGGGGGGTTGATCGAAGGTGTGTCTGGATAACAATAATATATAATAATGACATTAATAACAAAAAAAAAAAACAGCGACGAACCATTTTGACGTTCCCCTTATTCCGTTTGATTCCAGAACGCCACGCCAGCGAAATCCAAGGAGCCAGTGTCGGCTCACACGCCGTTGAGACGTAGCTACGCGTCCTTGGTAACGCTGATAGAACAGCACCGCAAGTTGGACCGAAGCGTCAGCGAACCAACGTCGCGTTACAAGACTGAGTTGTGCAGACCGTTTGAGGAAAGCGGTGCCTGTAAGTACGGTGACAAATGTCAGTTCGCCCACGGTTATTCGGAGCTTAGAAACCTCGCCCGTCATCCGAAGTACAAGACGGAACTATGCCGGACCTTCCACACCATAGGTTTCTGTCCCTACGGTCCCAGGTGTCACTTCATACACAATTTCGAGGAGGCACGCATCCACAACCAAAAAGTCAGCGCCCAGCTGGGTCAGGCACAGCCGAACATAATGGGCCTCAGTCCCATAATCGGTAGCAGTAACGCGAGTCTGAACTCGGCGACGATCCTCGAACAAATCGCCGCCAACCACCATCAGCAACAGCAGCAACAGCAGCAGCAGCAGCAGCAGCAGCAGCAACAACAGCAACAGCAGCAGCAACAGCAACAGCAGCAACAACAACAGCAGCAACTTATAAGATCCACGTCGCTGGGCGCGTACAACTCGTCGATAATGAGGTCGAGTTCAATGAGCATCGGTTCACCGGCGTGCCAGAGGGTGCCGAACCACCAGCACCAGCATCAGCACCACCATCACCAGGCATCGGTGATCGGAACGCGGCCGAAACCGCTAAACCTGAGCCCGACTTTCTCCCTGGGAAGCACGGCCGACTCGGTATCGCCGTCGTCCAGTCTTAGCCAATCGCCGACCAATTCGATGGCAAGTTTCTTCAACGACGACGCTCCGACGCCGTTCAGCTTCGGCCAGGACTTCACCATCCTGACGAGACACAGCCCGAGCCCACAGGGACCGAGTCCAATCGTCGAGGATCCAGCGCCAAGGACGCCATCGCCGTTGTCGCCGAACGCCGAGTCCAGACTACCGGTATTCAACAGAATCAGCAATCCGATAACTGATTTTGAACATTTGAAGATATAAAATATATAACGAGGATCATTTTTTTTTTCTTTTTTTCTCATCACCGTCGGGTATAAACGGCGAGCGAGTCTTTTACAACGGGGAATAAAACGTGTTTGAACCGAGTTACGTGATTATTACTAATATTGTTTTTTTTTCTTTTTTTTTTTTTTTCTTTCTCGTTATACGAATTTCTTCACGAATATTATGATACGTAATTTTCTTTCTTTCTTTTTTTTTTCTTTTTTTTTTTTTCTTTTATTATTTTTTTATTTTAGTTTTATTTTCTTACCGCCGAATCGGCTTTTCACCCGCGGTCCAAAACGCTGTAATAGCACGCACGTTTGTGTAACATCGATCGGTCGATATCTTATTACTATCATTTATTATTATTACTATTACTATTATTATTATTATTATTATTAATATTATTATTATTATTATTATTGCTATAATTATCATTAGTATGCGTAATCGTGTAAAGTTTATAATATTTGATCGCGCTTACCACGCGCCTCCGTTTCGCATTTTGCGTAACCTCGCGCCCTACGTTACGCGTGTCGTTTCGTCTCGTTACGCCGGCTTTTCCAATTCTCTGACATTGCAAAAAGACTTTTAAAGAGGTTTACAATTAAACTACTAAGAGGCATCTATGTATATAGGTATATATTCGAGTATGTGTGAATGTTCACGGAGGAGGGGGTGTGAGTGAGTGAGTGAGTGAGTGAGTGAGTGAGTGAGTGAAAATGCAAGCGTGTGGTTGTTGGGTGTGGAAGAGGCGACGATGATTGAGAAGAAAAAAAGATTCATTTTTTTACAAAATCGTACCACGTAGCGTAGCTGTTTATGCACAAACCTACATATGCATACACACACATTATACATATTAATTGAACGATGCGAGCGTGTGTATTTGTGTGTTTTCGCAATTTCGATAAGAGGCAAAAAAAAAAAAAAAAATGGAGGGGACAGGGGATATTTCTTCAATGTTATTGCTCTTTATTTTTCATTTTAAATAATAATAAAAAGAAAAACAGTCAAAAAAAATCAAACAAGCGTGATATGCGTACAGATTTTTAAGACCAACGTGATTGGTAGTTTTTTTTTTTTTTTTTTTTTCACTCTTTCTCTGTCAAATTCTTTGTTTATATTTTCTGTTTTACCAACGTCTTTGATTGTATTTCAAAGTAGATGAAAAAAAAAAAAAACCTGTTGTATGTAACGAAATTTTTACATTTTTAAATATAATAATACGCGTATAATAGTCTAGTTTAATTAAGAGAGATATATAGTCTGAGGCAAATCGCGAAAAGAGTAGGAATGAAATACGGACGTGCGAGGGAATTGTTGTTGTCAAATAGATTTGAGGTAACTTTTTTTTCTTTTTTTTTTTCATCGAATGTTTTATTTTTTATTTTTTCCTTGTAGCTTCTCTTTATTTATTACTATAAATTTTAATTTTCAATCGGAGTATCGCCTAATAGCTTATTGTAAATACGGTGTTTTTCTTTACCGAAAGTGATTGGAAAGTAGCGTATTATCTATACGTAGCTGTGAATTTCTTCGTGTATCCTATATCTACTGGGTATAATTATGTTGGCGCCGTTTCATTCCGTTTCTTGAAAATAACGATAAAAGCCTCGGAGCAGGTATGACGCTGCAATATGCATGTACACACACATGTATATACATACATGTTCACACATGCACACGCGCCAGCAAGGATAATCCTTAAACTTTCGTTATATAGTTGTTAAACTTATAATCTTTTTTCCTTCTCCTTATATCTATTATTATATTGTATACGTTGAGCATACGATACTACGTTTATCTGTAATAAATACTAAAAGTTAGGGGAAAGTTAATGAACGTGCGAGTGATAAAGTAAAGATGAAATATGGTATGTTCGTGTTTGTGTCTGACAGGCGGTGAAAGAGAGTAAGAGAGAAAGAGAGGTAATGATTCTGAGATAGAGAGAAAGATAGTGAAAGCTGGCGTGAAAGGGAAAGAAGATGAGAACAGAGTGTGAGTGAGACAGAGTTACGGAGAGAGAAAGTGCGATTGTATGTGCAATATATATATATATATATATATATATATATATATATATATATATGCACACAAAAACACACTCAAATTAAAAATCAAATATTATATGAGAATTTGCGAAAGTGGAGTATAACCGATATACATACATATATTATATTGTCTTCCATTGATATAAAAGAAGTGACGAAAGAAGGATAGACAGACAGACGGATAGATAGAAAGAAAGAAAGAAAGAAAGAAAGAAAGAAAGAAAGTGAGCAAGAATCGCAAACTGACGTAGAGAGAACAAAAAAAAAAGAAAAATTGGTAATTTAAAATTTTATACGCGTATAGAGATTTATTAAATGTGACTTAAACAACAGATCCAAGGAAATGGTTTTTCGAGCATTATATACAAAGTTATCTGGAACGACAAACCGTTGCGATTTCTCCGCGAAATGGAGATTTTCGAAATTTTGATTATCGGCAAAATTCTTGTTCGAAAATATTTTATAGTGAGTAAAAATATCTTATAAATTATATATTGTAAAATCACAGCGACTACAAATATTATCTATCGATTATGCGAATCGGAAGAACGAATGATGAAAAAAAAAAAAATATATATATATATATAAAAAAAAAAGTTGATGATTGAGACGAAGATGGCAAAATATTTTATATATTAACATTGTTCTTTCCCGCAAACTATGTGATATGTAACTATTGCAATAGAAATATTACTAATTTACTATATTAAAATGAAAAGGGAGAAAAAAAAAAGATGATTCTATAATGAACACGCGATTGGTGTTTAATTGGTTATTCTTACGTGACACGCGGGAAGGAATTGAATTTGGGATATTAAGCGGTCGCTGGTTTTTTGTGGCTAAGGCGATTTTTGTAAACCAAGAAAACGGAAAAAACAAAGCATGTTACTTGATGTAGTATGGAGACTCGCCTGGCCGAAAAAATAACATTATTATCTCTAATATCTTGACCATACCGTTTGCCGTTTGAAAGCCAACACCGTTAAAAGTGCCTAAATGATGACGTGGTTTTTGAAAATCGAATACATTTTGTACATACTTCTTAGACTTAAAAAAAAACAAAAAAACAAAAAAAACAAAAAAACAAAAAAAAACAAAAAAAACCAACAAACAAGCCAACAATGTTTTCGTTTAATTTATATTTGAAAAAAAAAAAGTGTTATTATAGATTTAGTTTATTATTATCATGATTATTATTATTATTATAATTATCATATCGTAATTATTATTAATATTAATGATTATCATTATTATGAATAATATTATTATTTACATGAAACGTCGTCGGAAGAAGTAACAACAAGAAAAGCAAAAAGTAAACTGTCGCGATAACTGATAACTTTGATTCGATTCTTTTTTCAATTCTCTTTGTATAGTTTTTCCCTAATTTATCGAAATTATGCAACGCGCTTCAGTTACGCACAGAACATATATACGACAGTTTGATACTTTACCGAATGATTACCGAGAATGGCAAATACAAATTTAAAAAAATAATGATAATAATTTATCCTACATATTATTATTATTAATATTATTATCATTATTATTATTATGCAGTTTCAGTTTTTCGGCGCTATTACGCGCTCATTATATTACCAACAATTGAATAATAGCAAATGCCTATTATCAATAACTAATAATTATCGCTAGAAATATTATTATCATTATTATCTATTATTATTTAATATTATTTAATTTTTTTTACCACGTTTTCATATATCTGTTTCTTTTTTCTTTCAATATTTTCTATTTCTTTTTCTCTATCTTCTTTCCATCGTCGTCCGCATCATACATGTACTTCTTCTTCTTTCTTCGACGTTACGTTTTCGAGTGATATTATGTTCACGTATTTGGGGGGGGGGGGGGTTGTCGAACACGAATTACTTCTTTTTTTTTTCTTTGCTCACGATGAAGAAGAAGGTAACGACGAGAATTGATAAAAAAAAAAAAAAAAATAGAGAAAAATATATAGAAAATACACATATATTATATTATATTATATTATATTATATTATATTATATATATTACGAAAGTGTACTCGCACAACTAATTTTTGTAAAACATGGCCCCAGGAAAATCCAACACTGGCCCGCGAGCAAAGTCCCGAATCACCGCGACGATTTTCATGGGAGAAGGGGGGGGGGGGGGAGGGGGGGGGGGGAGAACCTTATAATAGAATAGTTGAAAATATCATTAGTTTGTTCCAGACTTGAAACACAGTTTCTAATTTAAGTTATTATTTGTAATATATATATATGTATATATATATATATATATATATAAATACACACACACACACACACACACACACACGTTATATTATATTTTAACGATTGTGCCTTCTTGTGAGCTGAAAAAAAAAAAAACAAAGCGAAAGAAAAAATAAAACCTCCGTCGCACAACCGGCGTTTAGTTATCCAAATTAATAAATAAATATACCCTCTGATCGATGATATTACATTATTACGATTACGATTACGATGACGACGACGACGACGATGATGATGATTGTTGTTATTACTGTTAATATTATCGTAGCAACGTCAGTTTTAAATGACAGTTTTATGCATGCATGCCTGAGCACTATAACTGCGTAAGTCGTGTGTAATACACGTTTTATAAATTTTCCTTCTCTTTATTTTTATTATTTAAAAACAAAAAAACAAAAAAATAAAGAAATACAATACGCACAATTGTATATTTTTCTCTTCCTTAATTTTTTTGCTTTTTAAACCGTAACGTTGTTGCGCATAAAATCAGTTGATAACAACAACAACGGCCTTCAACCAAAGTTCAACAAATATTTGACTCAAATGACTATTAAAATTTTCCCACGCAATTATGGATTCACAAATAAGGATACTTACATATATTATACGAAAGCTGTATGTGACGAGATGATTTTTCTTACACACACGCACGCAGACACACACACACACATATATATATATATATATATATATATGTATATATTATACATATTATATATATTATTTTTGTTGAGTTTTCTTCGCTTCGTCGTCAGTTACATTTTTTAATAAGTATAATAGGTTGCAGCTGAAAATCGATATACACTAATGATATTTTTATTCTTCCTCAGAAGTTCATTAATATAATTGAAAGAAAAAGTCTGGTCGACGACAAATTTAACGTAAACTATGATAGGAAAAATTTGATCGGTCCTTTGGTATAATTATTATTATTAACTATCGTTAATATTATTATTATCATTATTAATATTACTACTATTATTACCATTCTCGTGGGGATTAAAATCAAATGATATTTATTAATAATATACCCGCATATATATATATATATATATGCCGCTTGTGTTGTAAAGTGGCCGCGATTTCTTGATTTATTGGTACTTGCATATATAATATAAAGAATAAGAAATCCGTATGTGTAATTTGCGAATATAGAAAACCGGGGAACGGAACTTTTGGCTTAGCTCGCGCGCCTGTGGGTTTCTGTTATAGACTTGACCATTATTATAATATTCTTTATGTGTATGTCTTTTTTAATTTAATATATTTATTTTTTCAAACGTATTTATATATTTATACAGTATTTTATACTGCATTCTTCTCAGATTTACATAAAAACAAATGCAGGTCAATCCTTTGGCTCTCAATTATTATACGTCATTATTGCATCATCATCATTATTATTATTATTATTATTATTATTACTATTAACATTATCATTATTATTATCATTATTGTTATTATAGTTATGAATTAAAAAACTTTCGTTTGGCGTGCAGTGTACATGAAGTAAAAACATTATCAAAGAGATTACTTTAGCTAGATAGAACAATAAAAAGAAATTGAGAAATGGTATATCTGTACAATAAATATGCAGCATACAAACTCATGTATATGTTTGTTTTCGCGTAGTTGGAAAGGAAAAAAAAAAAAGAAAAACAACATGCTTCTTTCTTTGTTTTTTCTTTGTGATAGTTCATTCACGCGGGAACGATTGGAAGGCGATTAAGTGAAATTGAGAAAAAATAAAATGAGAAAACAGTAACGAAAACAGGTTTAACGACAAATAGCAACCACGTTATTTTACACAAAGCGTCGTATATGCAAGTATATTTTTTCACAATACGTACTGGGAGCCAATTGATAGACTGACAGGTCCGAAATCGTTTGCGACACGGGTATATATGCATATATATTATACATACACACACACGCGCGCATATACAGTGTATTATTCATAAAATTGTTTAATTGAATTACCGAATTAATTTATTATGTATAATTATCGTTTCCACGGTTGCATATGATTTTTCGATATATTCCAGCAACAGAATGAAACAAAAAAAATTTGTCATTATTACAATGCCGATAGGATTATTATCATTTCGTATGGATATTTTTTTCAATTTATATTTTCATTTTTTGATTTTTTTTTTTTTTTTTTTTTCAACCGTGATCCTGACGATTTCGACCAAATATTAACAATGGGACCACAATAATAATAATAATTTAAAGAAAAGAAAAATAATTATTAAAGAAAAAAAAAACCAAAAAAAAAAATAAAAATAAAAAAATAAACAATCCAAGTGACTGGAGCAAATTTATCAAAAGCGACTCGAGTTCGGGAGATGAAAATGATGAAATTCGAGGGCGATTGAAGAGTTTGATTCCAGACATTTTTCTTTGTACGGTATTTCATTTTTGTTTGTTTTTTTTTTTTTTGAATTTTTTTTTCCTCAACAATATACGTATTTCTCTTCTCTTGTTTTCATATTAAAGCACGTCTCATGTACCACAAAACATTTAGTTTGATAAGTATTGCCAAGAATACACTACCTATTTAATACATTTTATTATTACAAAATATACTGCAAATGTGTTTCATTTATTTTTATACCTTTACCCGCGTTCCGTTTAATTAGCAGTTTTTTTTTTTTTTTGTCCGATACGTTAAAGTAATACGTAAACATTGGGCATTGCAATTCAGATAAGTAATTCTCACCTTCTTGATGTACAAATAACTTGCAGGATTTATACTGTACAGTCTTATTATACACACAATCTATGAATTCAAGTCTCAACTGTACCTTCAAATTGCGATAATCTTTTGGAAAATATGTTTATATTTCGTAATATTCTTGTGCAGTATAATAGATACATGTATATGTTACAATGTTAGATTCATATAATATACGTCACAAGAAACAAAAGCAATGCACGTATCCGATATTCGGGGATACCGATTTCTCTTTTATGTGAGATTTTTCATTATTTCGTGTCTCGATGAAAAAGTTGAAAAATAAAACAGAACAAGAGAAATTGTTGTAAATAATTATCGCAGCCTTGCGAATGTGTTTGAATGAAATTTCAGCAAGCACATCGAGCCACAAATGTAATGATGGATAGATGGCGATAAAATAGTTGTAATATCTCGATACTGAAAGTATTAAGTGAGCCGAGGTGGCTGGTTTCATAATCTTGGGATTCGCGTTTAAACTTGAGACTCGGATCTGCAGAGCGGATGTTGTACTGCCTGTGTTTTATTACACGCATATACGTGACGCCTGCGTTTACGATGTGTTTTCAACCTTTGTATGCGAGGCCGCTTCTATACTACCGGCAGTTTTTACATATACTGACCTTTTCTTACAGTTTCGATATGAAGCGAGAATTAACTCGCGGATAACGGTCCTTGAGCTTTTAGCATCGATTACGGCAACACCATTCGAGCTGCTTGCGTGGGTTCCTACGCTGTGCTTCTTTCTTCTTTTCTTTTTCGTTTTTTCTTTATCCTTGCAGAGAAAACGTGGTCAGCGTAAGATCCTCGTCGTGAAAACGTGTAATCGGTTAAGGGGATGCTACAGTCAGTACTTACCGACCGAGTATAATGTCACTTGTTTTCACTATTATCCAAGCCTGCGCAGCACGGATGCGAAAATACTGCAGTCAGCGCAATTATAAATGCAATACCGAATAAAACTATTCAAAAACTTTTTGGTATCGTGCGAAAATAACTCCAGGAAATACGTTTTTGCAAGAAATGATAATTTGGTTGTAGAATTCGTTGTGTGAGAGAATTTTTTTTTATTTTTGGATATTTGTATTCCGCATTGTATGCACAATTTCACCGACTCCGGCACTTTCGCATCGGTGATGCGTAGTTGGCTCTGAGAAAAGGCAACAATGAAGGATATTTAACGCGGCCGGTAAAAACTGACTCCTTTTAAGGGGACCGGTTCACTTGATTTTCTACTAATCTACAAAACTCTGAAATAGCCAAATTTAAATTTTAATTTAAGGTACTCTTCGTTGTGGAAATTTTTTTCGAATCATTTTGTTTAGAAGACATGCAATTTTCGTTTCAATGTATGGCGGGAAAAGCTGGAAATATGGTCATTCGCGAGTTGTTTGAATTTTGAAAAAAATCAGCCGTACTGTTTCCCTTAAATTATTACCTATACCTACTACAGTTGACATATTTTTCTTTCTTTTACGTATAAAATCTTTAAGTTCTGAGAAACAGTCCCGAAATTAAATATCGTTTTCGGCCCTAAATACGCAGTCCGCTTGCATAAATCCAAGTCCATAACGCATTCGCGTAAAACTACATCGATTCGCGTGAAAAATTGGTGTGAAGTTTGCTTGTTTTGAATAAAATTTTCTCAGATAATCACTTATTGTCTAAACTTGTATAAAAATTTTCACCACCTATTATTTCTTCTGCTAAAATTTCACGTGTCATTCCGAAGTCATAATATGTTCATACTGTGAACAATTGATCGCATTTATTTCATTCAGCCTCGTCTCACTTGATTCAAACAAGTGGATTTATTCGGGTCAATGAATTTTCAATTATAGACTCAACTGCAATATTATATATACATTCTCTTTCGCCAATGAACATCGTAAATGACAGCTCTGATTTGAGCGATAATTTGAATTTATTGAATCGCGGTGAAATGTAGGAATCTTGTACATAAAATCTCGTAGAATACTTGAACGAAAGAGAGATGAGAGGAAAAATATACGCTGAAAACGGATCGAAATATATCGTTAAATTTATGGTTAAAAAGATACCACATCCAAAAACCATTTAAGGTGTTTCGGAGTAAGAAAGAAATTATTCTCAATACGGAAAGTACTTTTCTAAACATCTCTATATACAACTTTTATGTTCAAAATATGAAGTACAAAGTACGTTATACGTTCAAAATTAATATTAATTCATGTTTTAGCACAGTAGAATAATATTCTTAACTATATAACTGTTCTTTCATGAATTTGTCAATATGGTGAAAAATGAAAACTAAATCGGCGAGTTATGTGAAAATCCTAGCGATCCTAAAAAAAATATATAAAGTTCGAAAATTGTAAAATTTCAGTTTTTACATCTGGCTGCTGCTCCGGCTTGATTATAATTCACGTGTAAAAATCCGTCTCTCTCGATTCCAGGTGCTCGGCTGTAAATCGTAAAATATTACATACGGCGAGAGAGAAAGAGAGTCAGCACTGAATTATGTATCTGTTTTCGACGCAACTGTCCTGGCCCGATGACGTCACCGTCAATCAGATTCATTTAAGAGTACGAAACGGGGCGTCGAGTCGTTCGGCGTTCGCCGGTATATTTGTAACGGCTGCAGTGGCTGCAGAAACAAGACGTGGGATCGTGAAATGAAACCGAGGATCGAGAGTCGACGGCGACAAGATTTCGCCGAGTGGAAAAGATCGGCAGCCTCGCCGATCGCCTCGAATTCCCAACATACACTCCGTAATTTTAATCCTCTCCGTATTCGCACGTTTTGTTTTCTCTCCGCTAAATAATCACTCCGTGAAGCGATTTGCACGGAGGATTCGTTGAATCACGGATGACGAATCTGTCAAATCAGCCGGAAGTTTATTGCGGAATTTATATATTTGTGTATAAAAAGGTTGTATAATATGGTTTGCTTGGCTGGAGAAAGTTAAAAAATTCATAATCTCGAACTACGTGTTTATTTTATAAAACTAACTTGATTAATTAATATTTTATGCGCTCATCGTCCGTAGTTTCTATTATACCGTTGGGGTTTAAGGATGAGAAAAAACCTTGCAGTCGAATTCACATGTAATAATATAAGTGGTCCTGTAACTATATTATATTTTGCCAACGTCTTACGTTTAACAGTTGTTGTTTATTCCATTCTTTTTGCTTTTTTATTAATTAAACGAACAGACGACCGCTCTTATTATCATACATATTATCCGGACGTATGCGAAACTTGTATAACACGTGACGATAATAATTATAACAATAATAATAATATTAAATTATATAGCTGGTACATAACTCGAGGCGATAACATGTGTTGATATAATTATCACGACGATCGGCATTATGCACCCGAAAATCTAGCAGCTTAATTTCTATTCCGGAAGATGAAATATTTTCACGATTCCTGTATCAACGGGCCGTTTGGCAGATAGGTTACATGCATACTATATTCGACTAAGGGGCATGCAGATATTTTGCAGAGGCTAAACTTTCGTCGAGACGAGTCGAGGCGTGTTTTAATGTGAACGCGGTCGGTATTTTATTACACATATAATACATATACATATACACCTATACACATTGACAAATGATTGATGGTCGTTGATGGAGGAACAATGAATAACAATTCGCCGCTTGCTGGTAACGTTGCATATACATATAAGTATGTAGGTACATAAATATACCAACGCGATGCGCCTCGTTCCAATCATTTACTGTATTTTATTGTTATTAGTGTTGTTATTATTATTATTTATACGCGACAATGCGAATAGCATTACAACTATACCCAGAAATACTGCAGAATATACTTTAATACAGGGGGAAATTGTTGATAACGATGTAATATTATTATACGATGACGCGAAGAAATTTAATGCAAACGAATCGCGGAAAAAATGTCCGTGCTTCGGATACAAAAACCGCCATTGAAAGATACATATATATATATTATAATTGTAATTTGGTTCGAATATTTCTTTCAAATTTTACATAGGTCGGAAATGAAATTTTCAGGTCTTCCGTTACGCGTCCAACAAGCCGTGAGTAAAAAAAGCTATCGGGTGAGTGACAGATGTCAAGTTTTCGGATCCCGGTGGTACCTAACAGCTCGCATCGTGAACTAGGCGGTACATCTTGCGTACGCGCATGCAAAGTCGTTACCGGCACCCCGAACCCCGTCAATTAGGGCTACTCGGACTCATTGTGATGCAAAAGGATGCTGGAGGCGACCCCGGGGTGGATAATTCTCGAATTTCGGCTAGCCGAGGAATACGAACTAACCGATCGGTGGACTCGGTATGCGAGCAGACACACGTCAGGTTGGGTCCTTCATTAGCGAATCCGTTTCGGCTCTCCTTGAGGCGTCGTGACGTCACTTCGGTGATTTTAACGCATATGCGAAGAAATGAGTCAAAGCTAATAGAGAGAGAGAGAGAGAGAGAGAGAGAGAGTGAGAAAGAGGTGGCGTTACCCTGTGGATAAATAAATTGGCATACACGTACACATCCACACACGGGTGTAATTATGGTAGAGCGTCTCCTCGAGGAGCAATTGAATTTCTTTAATGTACGCTTTCGAGAAATCGAAACTCTTGTTGATCTCGAGGGCCTTATTGGCGGGAGGAAAATTAAATACGTTACGCCTTAAGACCCCAAGACTACTCCACACATGCAGGCGATGGACACTGAAATCCTCTCGAGCTGCCTGCCCCTCCATCCTTATTCTCTTACCGTTCTTTCTCCCTTTCTCACCGACACCAGAATCACCTTCCCACGCCAATACAGAGTCGCTTCGGGCTCTCGATGTTTCGTAAATGATGAACGCAAAGCCGCTCGAGTTTATTGACCGCTGCTCTGGACGCAACTTGTGCGCTGCAGTTTGGTAAAATTATCTAATTTTCGGAAGGTTTTAGATTTTGGGTAGAAACTGAGAAAATTTACACTTGACCCTCCCTCCGCGTGAACACTGCAGGGTCTTGTGGGGAACGGTCATTTTCTAAATATTAATTTTTAAGAACAATACTTTCCAAACTTTTGAGTCTAACAAATTTTTGATAGTGTAGTCAACGCTTTGAGAAGAAACCCTGAATTTTTTCTGATTTCTCGAAAGCCTAGAACACTTTGAAAGAGTGTGCTGATAAAAGATGTATGTAAAAAACAAGTGTTCACACGGAGGCGTCCTCGAAATCCCGTCCAAGCTTTTTTCGTGAAAATGCGAAACTTGTCACGGAATCTTTTCATTTTTCCGTACCAATCAGATTAATTGGAAACCAAATATTTATGGCATTCAAGACTTGAGCTTTTGAACTAACATTCGGGAAGCAAAGTTAATTGTACTTGACTTTACCTTCCTCGTTCGATTGTCTTTAAGCAAGGGTATTCGTTTTTTTAATTTAACTCGATCGATCAAAGTCTTGAAAAGAATTTCAACGCTGTAGAATTCCGTACCAACATCCTGTGACCGAGTGAAATCTATAATGAGGAAAAGAAACTACAGCTCGCTAATAAGTATGAATACGGTCAAAAACGAAATTGGTGTCCAGCATACTGAAATAAAAACAACAAAAAACAAATGAAATAATGCTCGCCAGTGAATAATCAAACTATGAAGAAAAAAGTCATTACGGCCCGGTGAAGTTCATTTTGTTCAGATGCAGATAATCTCTAAGGTCATAAATATTCATGCGGTTTTGATAGCGCAACGACAACCCAACTAAATACCGGACACCGGCCTATACCTAATGGGGTGAAATATACCGACCGTCGGTAACGCAGGCGGCCAAAAACCGGTCAGCTTCAGGTGTCCGAAGATCCCATGAACTTTGGCGTTAAAGAGCGCAGCTGCTGCACGTATTAGGTATACACCTATAAGATTGTCGAAAGATTTTGAAACCCGACGCGGTTCACGGCTGTGCTTACAATTAGTTAGGCATCGCGAGACACGTGCGGAGAACTTTAAAAATACGTCGAAACTGGTGCGTCAAGCGCGCGAGGATCAATTTTTGGGCAATTAAACGTATCGAGGGGGTGTCGCAAGGTCTGACAGAATAAACGAGTCGCGACATGTCGTCAACATCCACGTTGAATTAGCCGAGGCTGCCTGCCAGTAGATGCCTTTGACCCACAGGAGCCAGCAATGGAGGCTGCAGGCTTTGAGGTAATCTCGCCGAAGATGCGGGTGTGTACGATGCTTATACGCGCATCCGTGAAGCATCCGATATCTACGCCGGTATTAAATTACTCCGGGGATAACGTGTACCTTTTTTTTTTCATTTTTTCGACCTGTGTACACATCTAGGTACACACGGACACAGTGATTCTGACACGGTTAATTTTTCGCCCGAGTCGTTTACGTTGGCAGTGCCGAATCCGCCCGCAGCGCCATCGGCGGCCGGCCGCGAAACCTGCTCGTTCTTCGTAAAGCGAACAGATCCCAGTAAAATTGAAACGGGTTTACGCCCAGCCGGCGGTGGCGCTGCGGGCGGATTCGGCACTGCCAACGTAAACGACTCGGGCGAAAAATTAACCGTGCGAGAATCGCTGTCTCCGCGTGTACGTCGTACACGAACTGATGATGACACCCAAAGCAAATATATGTATATCGACCCCGTTGCTCGTTTGCCCCGGCTCACGGTTTTTAAACCATATGTCATGAGCAAATTCACATTCTAGAGTAAATAACAGGCTGGCATGCTACACGATATTCAGACGCCGCTTGCAGAGTTGGTGTAAATTTTATTTCACTTTATCGAAATGTCTTTGAAAATGGGATCGTTTGAAATACATTTATTATGCAGCGAAGAAAAACAAAAAATCATCTTATTCGGTGGAAAACTAGACAAAATTCTAATTTAAATAAATAATAAAAATGTTACAAATGTGACGGACAAAATGATTATTGGGTTAAAAATTAATAAAAAAGCGTGATGAAAAAGGTAATGTTTTGTTTGAAATTTGAAGAAGAATAAGTGATTTTTATAACACATTCTTATTGAATATTTCTCGTTATGAATTTATTACTCAGAACCAAAACGAACATAGTGAGAATTCTTTTTATACCTCATTTCAAGTTACGTTATTCATTGAAAAACTTTGACCGATAATTTTTGAAAAATTCATTTCCAAAGAAGAAGGTGACTGAACTGCTTGAGAGGGATAATGAGATTGAGAAACAAAAATACAACCTTGAAATCCTGTCTGATTTAAAAAATAACGCCACGTGTAAAAGTAAGTAGTAGAAAGTAGGTATAATACACGTGAAACATTATTACTCCATTACTGTATTGAATGCAATTAACAATTTAGTTTACTTTCTGCTGTACTGCATGGGGGTCGTGATTCTATGTATAATAATAATTATTTATGATTTCACAATCGAACAATCAGCAGTAATATCCGAAGTATTTCATTTTCATTCGGACTTATACTTTGAAAGTTGGGTGATCTAATATAAAATACAAAATAAACTTCAATTTAATATTTACAATCATACACCGGAGAAGTTATTCCTTGATCATGATTCTGTGATTCTACGAAGTAATTCAAGTTTACTCAGCTCCGACTCCAAAAACTTTATTTATCGCGGAAGCATTGCTCATTATTTCTACGAAGCAACATTTAATATCATCAATGGATCACCGCTTCATTGATTGGTTAAAATAGTATCGTAAAATATGTTCGCAATGTAATTTCATTGGTACTCGAATAATTTCAGGAAATGGAATAAATATGACGAAATTTGCCTCTTAGCAGAAGTAATTATCGACTTTTGTGGGCTCGATCAGGTTTTTTCAAGTTGAATAAATCAAAATCATTTCGCGGAATCGAAAGAGTTACGCTCGGAGTTACGTTTGTATGCGGTTTCAAGAAACATTATTTCTCTGTGTATAAATCAAATGTGATAATATATACTCATATTGAAAAATCGGCTGTCGTTACCGTGCATCATCGAATTCCGTGTTCTCTCCAATATTTCGTATCAATCGTACAGTGTAGATTTCTCATTCAGAAGAATAGAATCCTTTGTCTACAACCGTACAACGTATAAAGCTGATACAGGGACGACGATACGGGTAACGAATAATAAAGTATAAGCTACATCGGCAAAGCTCCGAATACCTGCAAAGAGAAAAAGTACAGATAAGAACGTGCAATAAACGTAGCTTAAAGAGGATTTTCGCGGATTATATACCGCGTGCATCTGGCGAGAAGTCTGCGGGGCAAATAGCGAGGGAAGCGGCAAACCGGCATGCCGGCTTTATACGCGCGGTTACTTTTTTGGCGGGTCGGGAAAATAAATAAAAATGGGCAAATAAACGGCGGTCCGGGCTCAGGGACAACCGGTCGCCATCTTGCTTTCTTATATAAGTCCCTCCTCGCCGTCTCGAGCCGTTCGATCGCGGTGCATTCGAAACGATTTAGCTCTCGCCGTGGAGCCCGGTTTGCTCGATCCTCGACTGTGGGGACCGATGCCATGATCGGCAAGGATTCACCTTGGCGAGAATCACTCCGATACATACGAGCCGATCCGCCTCACTCGAGAATAAACTCCCGATGCGACATTTTTGATCTTCCGTTATCTTTTTCTTAAAATTAATCCTTGCGGATGGATATCGATCTTGGATCTAATTTTTGAAGGTCGCTCTTGGAACTGGAAATAATTTTGTTTATTCTTACTTCAAATTTTCATCACCCAGTCGCATTTAATGTTTAGAGACACGGATTTGATTCGGATTCAAGCGAAATCCGAAGGTTAAACAGTTCCAAAATTATAAGACTTGGCTCGAGCCGTAATTTTTGGGTAAATATTCGTCTTTGAACGACTCTTTAGTGGCCAAACTATACTGACTTGACAAACAAAAAAAAAAATTAATTATCAGATTACACTAATCGTAAGACGAATATTCTCCAATTTTATACCATCGCACCTGACACTCCACTTATTTTGCCTCCGAATTTTCACCTCTATACTTAAAACACTTAATGGTATCGGAAAACAACCGTGATGCACAGTGTTCCTTTTTTGTGTAAAAAATTCTGATATTTTTGAATATGACATTCACTTTGTGACAAATTTTCACAGATAGCAAAAAAAAAAGAAAAAGAAAAACGCATTTTTGAGGCTTCCATGAACAAAAAAATTATTCTCAAGATTCCATCGTAATAAGTTAGTAATTTTTTTACGTTAGTAATAATTATACGTGAGATTTTTAAGGTGGAATGATCATGGAATCGCATCCAAATTGAAACAAGATTCTAAGATGCAATATTTCAAGGTTATTGTACATTGAAAATCTGCACGATTTTGTCTACAAAGAAACAGTTTCCAACTCTTCGAAAATTGAATCTATGGAAATGAATTTTCCTGTTCGGTCCAGCAAAATATGTTTTTCAACTGTTATCAGATATCCGTCTAAAAATGAACCTGAAACTTTGAAACATCATAAATTCTCTCATAAAAAATACTATGCATCAGAATTTTTTTCAATCTTTAATATCCTAATGCAAAAGTTTCGACGGGAAAATGAAACAAGAGATTTTTTTTAACTATTCAGCCCGACGTTATAAATTTTTAAGGCTGACGATAACTTGGTACACCCGATGACTGTGTAAGGATTACAGACATATCGATATTTTGCACTTCATGGCTTTTCCAAAATCGGGGACCTTCTATCCCTTCGTTTGCCCGCGAAAAATAATACCTTGTACCTACTCACCCTTTGTATCAGAGGTAGAAATACGGCGACGGTGTCTTCTGAGGTGAACCTCAAAGCTGTCTTGTGTGGTGGCCGGCTACCTAAGTAATATACATTGTGGCGTGTATCCTGCCCGGTCTGGAATTACACCCGACGACGATGAATATAACGCGCAACAATGCAGGTATGCACGTTACACCGGGTGCAGAACCGCCCAGGAACATGCACGAGGTTATTACAGGGTGGCGACAAGCCGGGAAAATCGGGAATAGCCAGAGAATTTCGTCGCTCGGGAAAAGTCAGGGAATTATGATGGACTGCAGGAAAAAACGTATTTCTTTTATCAATTGTTTTCGAACTTTAGCTAACTTTCGCAAATATTATTGTTTAATTTCTAATTATTTGTGTGTTTTCGAATCCGAATTTATTGTATATCAAAGGTGTACGATTGATGGAGCTTTTGATCATAAAACCTGCTCAATATTATAGGGAATTCTGAATTTTTGACGAGAGAAGTCAGGGAATTTTATTTGCGAAACTTTTCGTCACCCAGTATTACGCCGAAGTCGAGGGAAAAGAGGAGAGAAAAAATTTTGGAAGTTTTCGCACACGCGGTGCTGTCGTATCGTGCCGTTTTTTCAAGAACACCGGTACCACGCTTCGGGGCTCAATTTTTTACGGACATCCTGTGCGCCGGTGTGAAGAAGCAATTTTACGTCATTCACTTATTCTTTGGTTCGAGTCTCCTTCATTATTTAAAATTCCCGCTACTATTTTGTGAAAAAAAAGAAGATGGAAGGTTATTATAATCACCCCGAAAATGAAAAGTTAAGATCTCGACGTTTCAAGGTATGGAGAATCAATCACCTCCGACCAATTTTCGGATAAGATTCTGGCCGCACGTGTGTGAATTTTTTGCCCGACGATATGTCAAAAACGAAGGAACAGTTTTGAGTGATTTTGGTCTCGATCGGCGAGGCTTTTCCTAGCCTGGGACTGGCTGAATTTTTGATTTTACGCAGCTTTTGAGAAATTTAAATGACAAACTTTCAAAAAATTCGAAAACTTAATTTCATTTGATTCGATTACGTATTATTCGAAACTAGAAAGTAAGCTGTACGCCCATGTTTCGCAGCGCGCATCCCGTTGCAGAATTGCGTCTCACTAGCTGCACTGCGGAGAATTTTTGCGGCGTGATCAGGTAACCAGAAAGGTCAGGATCCTCGAGACGTCGCCTTTCGCACGTATAATACCTACATTATATGCGGTTGTGAGATTCACTCTCGAAGTAAAAGTGATTCCTGGTATTAGATGGAAAACTTTTGCATTATGTGATTCACTGCGGACCTTTGACGTTTTGTGTAATAGCTACGGCTAGGAATTGTGTAATCACGACAAATTTCACGGCGTTATCCGTGTTGATTTTTACGAGAACTTGTCTCTGCGCTATCCTTTGAATTTTTTTCGCGCTCACGTAATAACGAGTTTCCGAAAAGTACTTCTTCGGGGATTAAATTGAAATGAATGGTCATTTAAATACGGTACGTAACACTGAGAAAAATGTCATTTGTTACAGTAAGTAGAAAAATTCAGTAAAACATGTATCGTTATAGAAATTGTTAGAATATTGTTGGAATTACGAAAAACAAGGTACCCGCAACCATTTTGCGCTATCGTCGATCTTTTTTTGGTAATTGAAACGCAAAATCAGTTTGCTCGGTTTACTCTACTTTTTTATTCAAACAAGGCTTCAACGTCAATTTATTGTTGCAGAAGCATTAAATTTTCGCAACAATTACAAGAAACTATGGTAACAGAGGTCGTAATGAGAAAGAATAGCAACGGATACTAGACTTTCCGGTAACAGCTACAAAACTAATTTTCATTTTGTACCTAAAACTATATTTTTCGATTGTGGTAAAAAATGAAAATAGTTAAAGACTGAGCGGCAACCTCAACTAAAAATTTCTCTCAGTGATAAATTAAATTCACCGTCACTCCGTATTAAGCTCGTTTAGCAATTACACCACAATATTCCGTCTAAACCAAATGTCAAGATTTTTGACTCTGATTTCTGTACTCTGTGGATCGCACGGATACCTGCTTAAAACAAAAATCTCGATGCGTTCAGAAATAGTGCTATTAACGATAAGCTCTAAAACGGCAATATCATTTTCCACCGTTTCCTAATGTGAAAAAGCTCGGCAATTGCGGAGATTTAATGCGTTTCTGAAATTAAAATTTTTACGACACCCTTGCAATTTCATATATTGCACAAACAATCACATTGAACGCGAAGACTGACAGAATATATCGACAGCCACTCACTCGTACATGATACGTAGCTCGTCTCTGAGCTGCAGGTCTAGTCGCTCTCTCTCTCTCTCTCTCTCTTTATCTCTCTCTGTCTCTCTCTCTCTTTATCTCTCTCTCCCTGTCGCACGCAATGCCCGCGCGCATGTGAAGTTGGTGCATGGAGGTATCGCTGAGGATGTATACGTGTGATATCATCGGCGAGGTGGGGGCTTAAGAAAAGATGGAGAGTCGCGAGGGCAAAGGTATAAGGTGTATTATGTACGCATACATGCATGCATGGATGCATAGACGCGGCGTATGATGGCGGATGGAAGGTTGTATAGATATACCTGCAGGATATACGCAGCGTGTGCGCTCGTCTCGCCGCAAAGAGACAAAGGCCGCGGACTTTCTACGACGAAGGATGTAAGCATATGATACATGCATTATATGCATATACGATATACATATATGTATAATTGCGGGTGATGTAGGAAGCCAGAGCCGAAAGAGAGAGAGAGAGAGAGAGAGAGAGAGAGTGTGTTTTACAGGCATATCTATCCAACAACGCTGGTCACGTGGTCTGAGCTTTTCCTGCATCCGGGTAACATGGAACATGAAGTGAACTTTTATTCCTATTGCCATTGCACG
Organism: Neodiprion pinetum; assembly: GCF_021155775.2. Classification (NCBI taxonomy): domain Eukaryota; kingdom Metazoa; phylum Arthropoda; class Insecta; order Hymenoptera; family Diprionidae; genus Neodiprion; species Neodiprion pinetum. The sequence continues at coordinate 19,009,989 of NC_060237.1, forward strand.
TATTTATTGCTAGATATTTATTTTGGGAATATGATATTACTGTCGTGTGTATTTTACCACTGAAATTATCGATTTGTCGAACATTTAGTAACTTGAATGCTTTTATGTCCGCAATTTTCGTTCGATGAAGAGTGTAATATAGTCGCCATTTCCCTGAACAGAGCAGGATTCAGGCTTATTTCTGCAGTCGAACATATCTCAAGAATATTTCATATCATACAATTTTCTTTTCTTCAATTTGAAGCTAGCTCGTGTTATCGCATATTCGAATGTTTTTGAGATCATTTTATGTGGCGAATAACGTAAGACGAAAATGATTAGAATCGATTGAAAAACCACAAGGTTTAATCATTTTGTAGCATTTGATTGTAAAATTTTTTCTCAAATAGTTGATGTCTCATTTTGCGTTATTCAAATTGACGTGGAATAAGTTTCACGCATAGCAGATACGTCGTTGTATTCGTGCTTACTATAATCGTCGCAAATACAACATTGCCAGCGATCTTTTAAACACGGTTTCATCCAGTTCGTCAAATTTTAATTCCGATTGATTTTCCTCGAGGCAATCAATTACTGTAAAGCCTCTTCGCGTCCCTCGGTAGAAAAAAAAAAAAAAAAAAAAAAAATTAACGGTGAAAAATTATGCACGAAAGCTATAGTTGAAAAAAAAAAAACAAAAAAACGTTGGAGTAGCAGCAACGCTGGGAGTCAGCGCATACAAAGTCCCATGCAGTGTGTATACATTATACAGTTCGTTCACTTGTCCCGGTGGGTATAACCTACTACGCTGTACTCGCGAGTTATTTTGAAGCGCGGGAGGAGCCGCGGAGTCGCCGAGGTGGAGGTTAGGTTAGGTTAAGTTAGGTTATGTCGGGCCGGCTTCGAGCCGCGGCCTGAAAACGCGGGGGGCTTTCAGACGCGGGGAAAAAAATGATGTTGTTAACCCTGCGCTCCCTGACGGCTCCTCTCGCGATCTGTGTCTGCGTTTATACAAGCACAAGCGGCGTTTTGTCCTCCGTTTCTCGGGGCTGAGGGACTTATGTGTTAGATAAAAACCGTTTCCCCGATAAGATTGCCGCCAGGCCAGAGCCGATACCTCGGTACGAACGTAGATTCGAAGCTGCCTCAGCAGAGTTCAAACTCCTAGCCGGCTATTATCGGCCTTTTTTTTCCCCCCTCCGAGACTATTGATAAGATTTTATTATTGCCGTTGTACTCGACAATGATTTATTGTCCGAACGAAGCTCGACGGTCATGCCGCACAAAACTTTTCCAACCTCCCAGCAGCCCGGATGTGCGCTTTTGTAATGAGAGTGAAGTTAGTTTACTGCAACGATGCATGCTTAGGAAAAATCGTTACTTAGAATCTTTTGGAATTCCTGAAATTTATCAAACGATGATAAACAAGAGATGCTCTTATTTTGAAAAGTCATTCTAAAATTGCGCGATAATGAAAAATCATCATTCCCGCAAGTTTCGTTACGTTAACGTTACTAACTTCAGCCTCATCTTTTTTATCGGTCTCTACATTCGTTCCTATTTTCGTACAAATCCTGCCACTATTTGTACAAGAATATGTAGGCATCGTCACCTCGATTTCGACTCATTCGGATCATTCCAGAAGGTCCGACCAATCGGTAACGTTTGACAATAACAGAGGAGGAGTATATTCTTGAAAAATATAAATCACTTTGAACGTAGGTGCGCAGAATCGTCAAAATTCGCGCTAACCCGCAATATGCGTCGATATCCTCACGGTCCAAGATTTGCGAAGAGTTGACGAAAAAAAAAGACGAGAAGATAACGCGCTTCGACCATACATAACTATAATCGGGAGTCTTCTTTCCCTCGAAGTAACAAGATCCTAATCACAACAAAAGTCGTAAAAGATCCTCCGTACGTCGGTTAGTTTGGCGCTAATACGCATAAACTTTCATTGTAACAGCGTGCTGGAATATCCCATATAATGCAGACCGAGTTGGCGTCCGTTTACGTAAATCATGCACCGCGTATGCCAGGTTCCAGGCAGCCGGTTCCCCCACCTCGGCTGTTATCATCTTGAAAGACGAGAAAGAAATCTCCGGTTTATCGGAAGTCGATGTATACGACATTCGTGCGTGCGCTTCCATCCTGTTTCGATTTTTTATTTGTATTCCCCCCCTCCCCCCCTCTTGTTTCGAATCTCTTTTTCAACTTTCCTCATCGTGCTGCACCAGGATTCCGATGCCGGTTTACAAATTTCAACGGAGGGTCAATGACAATATTGTAGATTTCTTATATCGGTCATTTAACGAAGCTCGGTGTCCTGCCTTTATCCTGGAAATTCTGCAGCCATGCTGGAATATCCATGAATTTATAACTGGTTTTACCGTATAGGTTTCAGACTTGGATTAAGAAGTGAGAAGAATGATGAGAACGTTTTTGCCAAAGCCGGGGTTTGAATGATCGGAGAAATTTCCGTGGAAAGATTATGGAAATCTAGGAAATTTCAAATTTGTGCAAGAATACGTGATGCTAGGTGATCACTTTATGTAGATCTGCGATTTCGAGCAGGAATACTCGAGAAAAAAAACCGTCATATGACTAATAATAAGAAATAAGTTTTTTTTTTTGTGAATTATTAGCCCGAAGGTGAAAATTCGGATTGTCAAAATTGTCAATAACATTAATTTCAGCGGACATCTGTTTTTCGCTTGATTACCGTATTTTGAAAAGACTTTAGACATGTTCTCTTACCCAGAAAATTATTACAAGCATAGGTAGAAATTTGAAAGATATTTAAGTGTTTACAAAAAAGTGTTGCAATAATTTGTTTCAAAATTTTTTAGTACAACTTTTAGTGGCTGTCATTTTAAATAATTGTGAAACGCACGGAACAGATTCTTGGGTTGATAAACCAATTTCCAAACTCGATGTCTGACGACGAACACGTCTAATGATTAAATATAATATTTCCATATTTCATATTATTCATAAGCGTACGAGCGGCGGTATTTCCGTGAAAAAAACGCACCGCGTTAAGCCGCGTAGCCAGCTATAATACGTATCCGCACGCTGCATAAAGGCGGTGAAGCTGGCGCGAAAATATTTAGGAATCACATTGTTATTTATAGAAAATTATTCGTTGAGTCGGTCCGGGGAATCCCTGCGTTAAATTTCGTCCCTCGTTGAAAGTTCCCCGTGAAACGTAGAGAGAAAGACGTGGAGGGAGAGAGAAATGTGAACTCTATAACTTTCAAATGGGCGCAGTAATACTCACACGTCTAATTTCTAATTCGCTGTTCCAGAAAGTTGACTCGCATTAAATTGACGACAGTGTTATTGTTTTTAAATTAAAAAACGATTGACCTAAAAAAAATTCTAGGATAGATTTTTTGATTATTTTATTATCTTTTTATCAGATTCTAGTCCTTTTGTCTTCGATTGGTCATGACTCAAAAGACAGCAAATTGATGCTCAGGTCGAGGGGGATATAACTCATTGAATTGATGTGACGATAGGCTTGTGAATTAATTGTAATTCAACTGAATTATCAAAAATTAACTGGAATAATGAGAATTTCCGGAGGAATCATTGAATTATGGAAGATTGAGTCAAGTTGATTTGAATCAATTTTGATTCGTGCCAGAATTATCTGTTTACAGAGAAAAAAATTTGGTTGAATTAAAAAAAATGAATTTGTATTAACGGGAAATACAAAAGAAGGAATTGAATATGCTTGGAACGTTTTTCGATTAGAATGAATTAGCGAGAGTTATCGAGAAGAAAATTGAAATGAATTAAGTTGTATTAAAGAAATTGATCCGAATAAAAGAAAATCAAGTTGAATTACATGAATTAATTTAGATCAATTCAACTCAAAAATTATCGCGTCACTCAAATCTCGAGTCATTTCTCCCTCGGTTTGGTTGATCTTATTCAACTGAATATATTCAGTAGACTAAACGAATGAGCAAAAAATGTGGTAGAATTGAGAACTGCAATCACACACTGAGAGAAATTTTTAGTTCCGGTTACCGCTCAGTCCTTAACTATTTTCATTTTTTGCCACAATCGAAAAATATACTTCTAGGTACAAAATGAAAATTAGTTTTCTAGCTGTTACCGGAAACTCTAGTATCCGTTACTATTCTTTCTCATCACGATCGCTGTTGCTATATTTTCTTGCAGCTGTTGCGAAAATTTAATGCTTGTGCAACAATAAATTGACGTTAAAGCCTTGTTTAGCTAAAAAAGTAAAGTAAACCTCAGAAACTGATTCTGCGTTGCAATTACTAAAAAAGGACCGACAATAGCGCAAAATGGTTGCGTGTACCTCGTTTTTCGTTACTCCAACAATGTTGAAACAGTTTTTTTAACGATACCTGTTTTACTGAATTTTTCTAGTTACTATGACAGATGCAATTTTTCTCAGTGCACTATAAACGGTTACTTGTAGCACGTTTTCTTGTTTTTCGAACGATATTCAAATCGTTATCGTAACGACGCTCATTTAATTTCTGCTAATGATTGTAACAAATGATATTTTTCTCCCGGAACATTGTTTGCGGGCAAATTTCGTATGCGTATTTCTACCTCCGCTCTGCGAGGCATACGTGTCATGAGTCCGTATGGTATACGTGTATATTATACGTTGCTCAATCGAATCCACAGCGTTTAAATTTAAATTTAAACTCAGTTTCGTTTCAAAATAGACTCCCGCGTGCTTCCATTCTCCGCGGCATCTGCGATATACATTCATTCCGCCCTGAGCGGTTGTACAAGGTACCATTCTTCTGTCAAACTGTTCACTCTATTGCGGTATAAATTTATTACTCATCAGGTGAGTCGAAGAATTATTTGGGGCCGGGTTAAAGTTCCGAAAGCGAATAATTCCGAATTATTTGCTGACGAAACTTGAAGTAAAGAAGGGGAACTTTCAAGAAACATCAAAGTTTCGAACGGTCGGAAACCCGGCGGCTCAAAGTTCCGAAATCCAAGATGCCTAAAATTTAAGTTACGATAGAGCAAAATTCTGAAAAATAAAGTTTCTACAGAGTAAAATTCCGAAAATTAAAATATATCCATACAGCGTAGTTTACTCAACGAGTAAGTGTAAAAAGTGAGAAAAACCGAAAATTAGAATGACCAGGAATGTGAACGCAAAGATATCGAAAACCCAAAACAAAGAAAGTTCAAAGTGGTAACGTTTCGTCAATCCAGAAATCCACAGATCTGAAAATCTTCGATCATTCGGAATTTCGATGTTTCAGATTTTATAAATTTTCTCGTTCCCGCAGTTTTGTAACTTTGACTTGTCGGATTTATGCTCTTTCGGAACTCTGCACTTTCAGAACTTTGATGGTCGGGTTTCGGACTATTCGGAACTTTGATATTTCGTCAAAGTTTGATTTCTCAACGTCAAGTTTCACCACCAAAAAATTCGGAACTTTTCAAATTTGGAATTTCAACGCCGCCCGAATTGCTTCACCCAAATTCGTATCGTAAGGATCTGAATTGGTGAATTGACAAAACATTCGATATTTGAATTTTTCCATCTGCATTTTCAAAATCTGGCAATTCGGGAAATTTCACAGCATTGAATCTTCTCTTACTTAAAATCGAATATCCGGTACCAGAAGATTAAAGTTTGTCGGACGTAGGTGTTCGAGGTCGTAGATTGCTCAACACTTTTGTCGTCCGGCGCCTCTGTAACTTTCGCTTTCAAAAACTCTCAAACATCCGTAAGACTTTCTTCGAACAAGCTGGCCGGCTATTTTTAACGGTTAACTTAATCATACCGTGCTAATCGGGTCCCGGGAATCTTCTTTCTTCCTTCCTTCCTCAATTTGTTGAATTCTCATTTCGCTACTTGTATACGACTCGCGTTGCTTTCGGACTTCGTCGTTAAATCCGCTAACAATTCGACGCAAATACCAGGCTGATACCTGTGCCTACATTCGCCAACCGTTTCCGGTTCTGCAATCAATTAGAGAAATTTCTCTTGCCTCAACTGCACTCCGCCGTTTGTTTATAAGGCTTGCCGCTACGTTTCTTGTAACATTTTCGGCCTTCCTTCGTTTTATTCGTAATTGGAAAGTTCACATGGCTTTGGGCCAAAACTGTGTACCTACATTGGAAAAAGTATCCTGCAAAATATTTGTCAATTTTTTTTTAAAACCGTACGTACGAAAATAATTCAACGCACCTCTAAAACTAGATGACGAAATTTATTATTTCAAAATCTATCTTTGGATGTTTGAGATTAAGAAAGATATCGAGTTTTTCGTTAGACTCTTAGGTCAAGTTTACAGAGAATTTTGAAGTGATTTCAAACAGAGTAATTATACCTCAGTGGCTTTGAAAAAAATATTATCTCTGAAGCGTGTCCATTGTTAATTCACAAATTTTTCAGGTATACTAACACGTTATTTTTCCCCTCATTCTTGGCTCCTGGTTCTTCAGTGTCATTCATTTCTGTTTTTTTTTTCTTAAAGTAAAAAAATAATCCGCCGACCACGTCTGATTGTAAAGCAAGCAAGGCTTCTTCAATATTTTATTCTCTCACAGTTTTTACGTCATTATTTAAAAAAACCTTGTCCTCTCTCTTTTTTGAAACTTTCTTCCATCTTTCAAATTCATCTCCACAAAAGCGACAATATCGTATATTCGTCTTCTCATTTAGGGAAAGTAATATTTTTACAATTAATTGAAACCCACGATACTTGGCCGAAACCTCGCTTATAAACCGATCCTTATACGTCGTGTGGTTAAATTTTCATTTCCTTCCCTCCTTTCCTCCTGCAAAAAATATCGGTCCTCGGATAATATCCGCTGGTACGCGATAACCAGGACGAGAACGAACAGGTTGAGCGTGTGCTTTGGATATAATTTATTGTACATAAATAATTTATGACTACAGCTGCTGGAATATGTAATCAATATAAGTTGGATCCTGCTGACAGTCAGCTAAAGCGTTTGTCCGAACGGTAAATATTATCACGTGCGTATACATGTTGGTGAAAAAAATTAACGATAATAACGTATGAATAGAAATTTGTTCGGATATTTATGATTAATTAATCACCTGAGAATATTAGAATAACATTTAGAATATTGAAAGTGATATTTCATTTCAATGAAGTTATTACCGAAACGGCGACAACTGAATAATTCATAAGTTGTACCCAAATGACTTTTTTCCATTATTTTTTCACTCTCCTATAAATATTACTTAATAGCTGGTCGATTAATAAGCGTTTTTTTTCTTTTCCTCCCTTCTAGTCCCGGAATAAATTGTCCCAGCTTCGTTATATCCATTGAATAAATAATTCCACAGGGTGTTTAACTCGTCGAATGAAAAAGAAACGAATAATAATCGGCTAAAAATAAACTCGTAGATTCATTTGCGCGCGTACGAAGGATGATTTTTCAAGGCACGTTTTCCACTCGTCAAAAGACTCGAATCGAATATCAAACTTACGAGTTATTTACACCGATTCTAAACCGCTGATGCATCAACGTGAGAATTGTCTCCCGATGATTTTACCCCTTATTCCACTTTCTTCATCCCCATTTTCCGCACGATTCTCGCTTTCCTTCACGCCAAGAATATCCCGGTGCCGCGTAAATTCCTACGGAATGATGACGGAGCGTAGTAAACAATACAACGCGGACGAAATGGAAAGTCCGGCACCGTTTCTGCCGTTACAATTGAAAGTAGGCGGTTTACGCTGTGCTCTATGAAGGTATGCACAGTACATACCTGCATACAACTACAGTACCGTGCCATTTACACTCTGGTGAAAAGCTGTAGTAACACGTGGTAACTCGTGAAAAACCCGTAGCTTTTATGGTTTTAAAAGTTGCGGCAAAAGTGTCTTCATCAAGGTTCGAAAGAGGGCGTTTGAAGTGGCGTAAGACATTTTTTAAAATTTTTCTTCCCGTCTATGGTGGTTGGTTCCAATGGGGATGCTGAATTGAAAATAATGTGATTTGACGCGCTTGGGATAGACGAAGACGGCAAAAGAAATAGAACGGGAGAAACTGTGATACGAAATACTGAAAGATTGAAAATATGGAAAAGCTTTTCGAAATAGTTGTAACGAAGCGTATTGTTCGTACAATCTCTCGAGAATGATCGTTTCTCTTTAGTTCGTATTTGATTGATCGATTTCAAAGCGAGTATGCGATTTGTCGTAACTTTAACTGATAATCTGTCAAAGTGAAAATGTAAAATCGGTTTATTTTGAACAGTTAAACTACACATGTTTTAATCGGGAAATAAACGATTGGGGTATTTATCACTTAGTGACTTGAACAATTAATTGAAGTAACTAAATAACGTGTCATTATGCACACGTGCTTAGGAAAATAACGTACGAAACACTTGGCCAATGTATCCTTGTGTCCATTTTTACACACAATCGAACAATAAAATACATACGCCATAATTGCAGTTGTGGACTTTTCGCACAAACGGACTTTCGTTAATTATCGCACATGCAACGCGATAGTGAATCAATGACCGAGATGAAATTTCTGTTACTAGAAAAATATAGTCAAATATTACTAAAAAACATATGGCAAATGATGATTCATCGTAAATTTACGTACATGCATTGTCTTGTTCCTAACAATGTGTTGTCCGTTGCTTACTATATGAAACTACATTGCGCTTAAGGCAATTTCAACTCTTATTGTCAACCAATCGAATGATTCCGCAATACTCATAGTTGAGATTACCTTCGGTACCATACTTTGTTTTCCCGTATTCCGAATAAACTTTATCCACCGATTGTGAAACAACAAAGGAAATTTCTCGCTCACTTCCCAGTTTTCGTCCAACTTAATAAACTTATACTGGAAAGTCTCGGAGAAATGAAAAAATGTATCAATCAACTGCCTAGAAATATGTATTCATTTGCCGGACTTTACAATATAATTTGCAATAACTTCGGTGTGAAAATTTCCTGCAGGCTGTAAAACTTTTTCCCAGTGATAAGTAAGTAAATTAATAATTTGTTGCGACGAAGGTAGAAAATTTCCGGCCATTTTTTGGTAAAACAAAAATCATGCTGTATGATTTCACGCTCTTCGTTGTATTGCGGCGGTGTGGGGGAATAAAAAAAAGGAGGAGGAACACAGCCAAGGATTGATTCGTCTCCGAGAAAAGATTAACGCACATTCGTCCCGGACTCCATCAGCTTTCGAAAGTCACGAGGAGCTTTATTTATGCCCATTGCTATAATACCGCGAAGTGAGCGATCCGTTAAATTGGCGGATATGACCGAAGAACGGCCATTTCCGGTGAAGGTGAAGGCCTGCCGGTTCAGTAAACGAAGGAGGTGCGTTAGAGCTATCTCTTGGAACGAAAAGAGGAGAATGTATGGCTCGTTAGTCTGTCGCGACTTGCACGATCGGCGTAAGTCGTGATTTCATCATTTCTGAGATGTTGTTCAGCCGGCAAGATTTCGAGCCAGCCAAGTTTTCCACTTTTCTCACTTCGTCTCAAACACAGGCGTGTTTTTCTTCTTCGCACGCAGCCTGCATAGAACGACCGACAAGAAGTTACAAATAAGTTTTCAACCTGAGAAATTTTTATCGTAACCAGTTAGTCGTTCGTAAAAATACTGCTCAGTAAATTGGAGAAACGAATACGAGCATAACGTTATACGTTAGGCAGTTCTGAAATTGAAAATTTCAGTTCATATTACGCTGAAAATATTTTTCCCTTGGAAAATTATACTGGATTTAGAAGTGTGCAACGTCACGAGAATGGTTGGGAAAAACCAGATAAAGAACTCAAAATACTTTATGCTGATTAAATTTTATCAACCATTATACACGCAGGGAACTGATGAAAAAAATTACTCCAGCTTGCAGATGACGGTTCGAGTAATGTTTGAATTAAGCTGTTTATTCATGTCCACCATTCGGGTAACTGTAAAAATAGCTTTACCGAATTTCTTTACATACAATATAATACAGGCAAATCATCGCATGACGCGATGTTATTTCAACGAAAATAAATCAAGGGTATCCTAATGCATATTTATATAATCCATTGTACGTGTTTAATCCAATCACGCGGTATTACTCAATGCGGTCAATTTGCCGACACGGTAAATATGAGGATCTAGATTAAGTGTGTGGGAAAAGTGATTCGCTAGACCAGCCTCGAGACTTTTTTTTATAACAATTTATACGAGTACGACAAACAATTTCTTCCGCGTATATTAGCAACAATTTTACTGTTTTTATATTCCAGGATTTTTGTCAGATCTTGTCAAAATGTCAATAGTTTTTCTATTCTGGGGTAAATGATCTGTCGTAACAATTCTTAAATTTTTCGCTGTGATCGAATGCTATATGTTCAGGCGCTGATTGTCAAGCTGAAAAGTCAGTCTTAAGAAACCGGGAACTCCGTGCCATTCACGAGTCTCCAAAGTTCCTTCTGTTCTCCGTGTGCGGTGCCGCGGTTAGATACGAAAGAAATTTCTAAGTATACCTATCCGTACTGAAAGCTTGTTTCATTAGCTTTTTTCCTCGTCATTTAAAGCCTCTTACCATTTATAAATGTGCAAGTTACTACTAAAATTTTAACGAGAAATGGATTCACTCCGAATCCAATCCTCAGCTCGTAACGTTTTACACATTATAAATGTTGCATAATTCTTCCGGCAAATTCGTTCGCTGATTTCTCAACCGTAGAAACATATACCAAGCTTCGCCATTGCCGCTACATTTCATCCGCGAGCAATATTTTCTGCAACAATCTGAACAGAGTTATTCGAACCTACGTGACGTTCTGCAATCAGCCCGAGTTTGGTAACGTTCGTTAGCGTGTTCGGTTATCTGGAAATACGACGGGATTACGTTATACGTAGGTGTAGTCTCACCCGATAGCGTTCTCCGGCAGATAAGACGCAAGTAGTCCACGTACATCTGGTCAGCCGGATCGCGTATGAGCACAAAACAGGGCGTAGAGCCTGCTGCAGAGGCTCGTGAAGTGTCTAACGAGGCATTTACTTCCCGACCATATAGTCGAAATGTATTTTTCCCTCTCATCGCGCATCCAGACGCATCTGGTTCCCATCAATTTCCTTTAGCTGGAGCTTCTGTCTTGTAAAATAGGAACTAAGAATTGCGGTCGATATTTCAAGCTACAAATTTTTTTTTGCTCGCGTATAAAAATGTTTACGTATACGTGTATCCGCTGCCGATGCGTTGAAATTATTTCCGATCTAGGTGGTGTATAAATACGTGTGCCACGTCACAAATACCTGTGCTTACTCGCTATCTGCAACCTTCGTTGAAACAAATCGACTCTTATCGAGCTAACATCCGGCTGTCCGGCAGAACTTCCATCATTTACCGTGTTTCAGAGCTGGAAGTCGGCTACCTGCACGTCTGTTGAATCTCAAAAATCGTGGCTCGAGTTACTTCGAGTCTCTGAAAAGTCGCCTTACTCCAGAGTCGGACGATGCCTGGTGATTCGGTGTCGTGATTAAAAATTCTGACTCCAACTGCGGCCGTGAGTCAACGATGATACGCGTGCTGCTGTAATTGCTCATCGGAATGGAGAAAAAGAGGAGAGCGAGAAATCGATTCGAATTATTACCCGCACAGTTACGAATGATATTTCGATACTTTGTGGCTATTCGTTTGTGCTCTGTATAACGACTCGAAATAATCGTCCCACATAATTTTCGGCGGTCGTCTGTTTCCGCGTTGTTATGCTTCGGATAACCGGAACCGTGATTTCCGGCAATTGTACCTGCAACAATAACAAAGCGTGGTTGTGACCTACAACGAAATTTATACTGCATCCATACGCAACCCAGAGTCAGTGCATTGGGTTTCGATTATTTTATCAAGTCAGAATTGAATGGATATAATTTCACTTCCTTGTTGATTTCGAGTAATCATTTTGTTGTAAGTAATTCGTAAATAACGAGCGTTGGTTTTTTTCCGTAGAGAAATAAAAGAGAATTTCATAATTATTCCACCGATTTCATGAGTCCTGGCTTTTACCAGATGACTAAGACGAGTTTCTTTTCATCTGTAATCGCGATGATAGATCTTTCCGCGGTGTGGAAAAACCTGACGTAAGTTCAATTCGCTAATGTTTCCCGCACCATAACTTCAAGGAATGCTTGACTTGGGTAAAACTGAATAAGCGTTATTTGCAAACGATCGCACAAAATTCTATACAGTTGTACAAAGAACGCACAGTTTCTTTTCGGCATAGCTCGGGAAGATTCGGTAGATCTGAAAAGGTTCAAATGAGAGTGATTATTTTAAGGTCAAGGACGGAACCGGAGTAGCTCGAAAATGTAAAAAAAAAAAAAAAAGAAACCGACTCACGTATACCAGTTGCGTGGAATACGTTACAAACGACCGTGACGTGTAGTTACAGGTGTGCGTTCCGTACGTTACGGATTTGAAGGCGGCGCAAAAACACGTGTCTACAGGACCTACTTAACCACCTGTAAATATAGCAACGATCGGGGAACAATGCTGGAGTTGACAATAATTCCGAGTCAGGTTGTAGATGCCCGGTTCGGTTTATAGAGTCGCGCTCGTTCGACCTTACAGAGCTTTGTACAGAGGTAATAGCCGATCGGGTTGTCTGTCTGTATTTCTGGTACGTGTGACGAGCCAAGCCCGACTAGCTGTATCATTACGTAAATATTTTTAGAACGCGGAACAGGGAAACGCACCGGCGAAGGTTACACGCGACCACCGCGTAAGAACACCGACACAGGACATTGAACGTTGAGCCGGCTAATGATTCCTGCAGCCTTTACCTGCCCCGTTTTGGAAACAATCGTTCCATACATTTGCATAATTCGAGTCCAGCTTCGAGGCTTTATCTTTCGTTATACGTCTAACTGGCGGCCAGACGCGGCTTCGCCCTCGAATATTTTCAAACAGTTCTTGCGGCCAAGGTATTAGACGTGGTCGTACGCTCTCGCAAATTTTTTGCAGAGCTCGTCGGGACCTTGAAAACTTTTGAACGGAACTTTCATCTATCTGTGAGAGTTTAGTCAGCGTTCGCACGAGTGTGTGATCCCCTTCGGAATTGGCTTGCGAATATCGTCATGTCTCAAAAGTTATAACGATCAGGTTGTAACGAGATGTAGCCTGACATCTTGCCAGACGTTTTAGCTATCCGCAGGAAAAAAAAGAATCGAAATCGGTTCAGTGGTAACGGAGTTACACGCCGAACATACGGACAAAGAGACGGAGAGACGTTGAGTCGTATACGGAGTGGATTTCTAACGACTACGCGCTCCGTCGTCTGCTAAAACTTAACGCGCACGCGAGAAAATCTGAATATCGTTGTTTGCCAGGGCGACCAACCGTTATAAATTCGGACGACAGTTCGGCGCGATGTATGTGACATGAAAAATTTTTTTTACTCACGTTCACGACGATTGGTCGTCCTGGCAAAGATCACTAGATAAAGAATCTCGTATTGTAGCGCGTGCGCGTCAAATTTTAGCGGAAGACGGACGATCCAGTCGTCAGGAATTTATTCTGCATGGATATGTAGAGGAGAGGAGAAGACGAAGAAGAAGATATGTAGAGAGGGAGAGGAGACACTCCGAGGCATATTGTACACCTTGAATATTCCTGAAGTGCCTAAGCGTGCTTTGCGTTCGCTATTCGTTCAATATTTGCCAGGATTTCCGATACCCCGGAGAAAATTGATGACGGGAAAAATTTCCAGAACAAAACTCGGATATATTTTCATTACCAACGTACCGCAGATGCGCCGATGGCGTCTATTGCCCGTATCTGATACAGGTAGGTATTTTACCTGGCGACACACGTGGGACGATGATTATAATCGTATTTTGATTTGTTTGTTATATTGTTATACCGTATGTACGCAAGTTGAGCCGTAACTGCATCGAGACTTTCAACAGGCAGCTACGGCGCACGTCTCCATTAAATTGCTTACACACGTTCGAATGATCGCCGCGACGATTCAAAGCGGCTGCAGACGTAGTCGTCTCGTCGGTCGGGTATATTTCGTTTTGAGAATGCTAACGAGTCGAGTTGAAGCGACGCGAAGCACGGCCATAAGAGCAGGTAAAGCATGCGCAACTTACATGTATACCTCTGCTTGGAGGAACGAATGTAAATGTGTTGCGGAGGATCCAGCGTGCGCGTCGGAATACTCAAATACAATATACCTGTAGCTTCTTAAAGCGGCTGGATTGTAATGTCATTTTTACCAACATGGCCGGTTGTATAACATCGCTTATTCGGACGGACGAGAAGAAGCGGCGAGCCAAGAAATTGATTCAAATTTTACGAGTCGCTCGTTGTAATCAGGATCGACTCTTATCTTCAAAAAATCAACTCACTACCGGAAGATAAAGTTATAATTAGCGAGTTTCGAGAATTGCCTCTCGAGTTGTACAATATTTACAGATTTTCTTTAAATTTACTCCACGTGTGTTTAATTCTACGTAAGATCTGGGGAAAGTTACGTTTCTCCGTCAAAATTTGTATTTAATGTGATGAATATAATTTTTTCCAGATAAACAGAAAGAAACTTACATATAGCTATAGTTTTGAGAAAATGGGTATAAATTTTGATGCAACATTTAGCCACAATTTTCTAGTGAAAATTTTCAAACGAAAACTTTTGAGGATTTTCCGGAGAGATTTTTTATATATATTCAAAGAGTTTTTTTTTTTTTTTTGTTCGTAAAAAAATACACCGTTCACCGTGGTATCCTGGTTAGTATAAACACGGTGTCGAATTGCGTTTTTTTTTCTTTTAACAGCGAAACGGAATTGATTCAAAGTAAATGAAATACCCTTAAGTGAGTGTAATAATATGGTGGGTGAAATATGTAAGGAGGAGAATTTGAGGTGGGGTTATGCTATCCGGTACGACTGCTTGAGGCACTGTAACGAGTTTTGTAACGCGCGTATTGCCGCGTGGAATATTAAGCCAGATTACGTATGCGTGGAGTTTTACTTTACGCGTAGGTTACACTATGCGTGTATGACTACTGTAAATGCCAGGTAGTGTGTGTAATAGACACAAGCCTATCTGACTTTTATATATATATATTTTATACATACATGTATATATATATATCAGCGACGTATAGACTTTGTACAAAATGAAAAGAGTCAGAGAGAGAGCGAGAGAATGGGAGAAACAAAAAAGGAGAGAAAGAAAGAAAGAAAAGACGACTCTCTATACCTATACATCGGTTAACGTTATAGGTGACACAACTTTCACAGTCATCTCCTTCACGCATCACCGCGTGTTTATAGATACAAGGTATGTATAGCACACGAGTGCCGAGAGACGTATGCAGATAAGGTGTAAAATTTTATCGTTTATCATACCCGCGACAATGTGACGTCGATTTAAGAAGCGAAAAATCAATTACTTCTGAAATATCTTATTATTTATGATTTTTGCGGTGATACCGTGCACCTGAAACTGAAACTCTAGTACGAATGCGGATGCGAAAACGGATCTCACGTTCAATTGAAATCTGTAATGTCTAAGAGAGAAGGGATCCTATTACAAATTTCATTTGATGCGAAATATTTAGAAACCGGATAGATAAATTCGTCTGTCTACTCGATCGTGGCAGGAGGTATATATAACGAGTTGTTTTTCTTAACGTTTGGAAAATGAAAGTGAGAGAGATCTCTGGCTAATTTTATATGTTTTTAGGACAACGTTGAACCTCATGGCGCAGTGTTTCTTGTTGGTTCAAGGTGGCTTGGCTTTTTAAAGTTGTATATATATATAATGCGCGTGATGCGCCGAAGACCGAGGCAAAAACGGAACGATATTTCACTGCCAGACTATACGGGGAATTGCCCGTGGCGTAAACAGGCGAAAACAGAGCTGTGTGCGCCGATTCGTAACTTCCAGATATAAAATTAAAGAGAAAAAGTCTAAATGAACATTCAAATCTGCGGCTCGTGTGGTCTGGACGCGAGGTTAATATTCCGGACTAATCGTAAGGAGTAACCGCATCGTGTTACAAAATGCATTGCGTGCATTAAACATTATTTATACACACATGTATATCACATAGTCCGAGAAGTAAATGATTACGTCTTATCGCAATTATTCAAGATATTCCACATCGGTGAGCGATATAATTACTTTGTAATTCGTTCTCTCCCTCTCTCTCTCTCTTTCTTATTTCTCTCTCTCTCTCTCTCTCTCTCTCTCTCTCTCTCTCTCTCTCTCTCTCTCTCTCTCTCTCTCTCTGCTGGCCAATCGTTCGCAGGCCTTGAACACACATGATAAACGCACTTGTGATATGAAAGTAGAAAGAATGAAAATGAATAATGAAAAGAAATAAATAAGTCGAATGAAACACGCTTGAACTTTAATCTCTCCCGAATGTATGCGCATGTCGTTAATTTTCCAAATATCGACCCGCGTGTACTGCGTAATCTCATTTCACGATTTCTACCGAATTATAATATAATTTGTACAATATTGGCCGCATCATGCGGGCATCGCGGGAGGCGTTAAACGCCGAATTACCAGTAAATGACAGCTGTTTCGTTATTTCGGCTCTATCAATCCCAAGGCGAGTCATTCAAGTCATTGGTCAAATATTCATCTACATGTGCGAAAAAAATTGTTATTCATAAACGAGCTGAAGAGAATGGAAGTTGTTTCAAAAATCGGCAAAGCTTCGAGCGCAAAAGTCACCGCAAAAAACCTTTCTGCTGCAGCGCGTATTTTGAATATAAGCTTTTATCAAATCTATTTATGTATTCATCTATTTTTCACGGATTTCATCATTTATTGAAGCTTTCTATACGGTTTCCATTAATTCGTAGTACTCATTAATGTATAATTAAACTTGTTTGTATTCGAAAGAGACTTTTTCTCAGACGATATAAACGTTTGTATAAAGTACAAAGTAGAAGAAAAAAACAGAGCCGGCTGAGAGCGGAAGTAAAAGCTCGTATAGGAGACGTATGCGAAACGGATTTAAAAGCAACTTTCATCGTCTCTCTTTCTGACAGATATTATAGATATATGTGTGCGTGTGTGTGTGTATATACATATGTATACACGTATATTTATTTTTTTCGGTATTGCAATTATAACCTGCGGTTACAAAACCGTTAGTTGTCAAATCTTGCGTGGAAAAGTTTGTACATACACAACGATGCACCTCGCGATAACGTCTATCAGCGGGTTCTTATAACAAACGGCCGAAACGGGTTATAATTTACCTGGAATTAAGGAAATATTTAGAATCTTACATTAATTATCGCGCCGGAACGGCGCCAAAAGGAGTGTGTCTTGTGCATTGATACACGGCTCGTTTGTAGGCTTGCATACACATAAGTGTGTACGCGAATAAATTCTTTCGTATTTTGTTGACACGAGACTGGTTCTTAACGCTAAAAATGTCAGCGTAATTATAGCGAGAGAGATTGACGAGAAG
Source organism: Neodiprion pinetum (assembly GCF_021155775.2). NCBI lineage: Eukaryota > Metazoa > Arthropoda > Insecta > Hymenoptera > Diprionidae > Neodiprion > Neodiprion pinetum. Next base: position 19,027,439 of record NC_060237.1, read on the forward strand.
AAAAATGTCGCGCATTTGATACAATGTTGCAGCAGCGTCGTTGATCGAAGTGCAATTTCGTATCAATATTACCAATTTTTGAAAAAGCTTCGATTTATGAAGCACGTGTCCCCATCTGCCGTTCATTTTATTAGATTGACGAGTAACCGACAATGATTCTTTAACCGGAGGCCTCCGGTTCCATAAAAATTTATCCCACGTATTAAAAGTCTCGCGGAGAATATTCTATAATATCTTTGCTCCGGAAGTACGGCACTACAGAAAATATTTATCCTGAAATCATAATCATAATCTTTCATACAGTAATTCTTTTCTACAGAATGCGGTTTTACAGAAAGTGATGCCTAACTTATTCTAATCTTTGGGCTTATACAGTCACCTTCTGCGTTCTTATCAGGGGATCGTTTTCTATCGTTTCAGATATTACTTAACTTACTTACCATCACAGTGCCACGAATCACTTGAACACAGTTTCTGGACAAGTGGTTCTCAACTTATTTAGATAACTTTCCTATAGAGAGAAACGCTGTAGGATTAAGTTTCTGTAGAATAGATCCTGTACAATATTCTCCGTAGGATTTTACCTCGGTAAGATAGATTTCTGTAGAACCGGTCCATCCCTCCGTAGATAACTCGACGGATAAGTTACCATCGTCGTTGCTAACAGGCACGAACGGGTCTAGTAACAAACGTTGTTTCGACACGAAGCGACATCATTCACCTCGCTTGAATTGCAGATGAAATTATTAGCAATTGAGATTTTCTACCGGCTAAAAGCGGTCACGGCAAGCATTGTTTAAAATGTGTAAATACGGTGTTGGAAATGTACTTGGTTTTGTCGAACCTCAATCGGTTATCAGCGGCAATACGCGGCGTTATCGGTCCTGAAAACATCGGCCGTTCGTGACGTCAGCCGAGCGACGTACAACCCGGTTAACACAAATAGTGCCGCGCATTGATTAGACCAACAAGGCCAACCTGCTGCTCGACTCTATTCCAGTTGATCAGGCTTCACCAGAGGAATCACATCGCCGCGATGTCACGCCTCGCCAAAATATCAATATGCGAGGTAATTCGAACATACGCACTGAAATTAAACTCGCGTGTGAGGAAACGATCTTTATTTTTATACCCGTTGCATCGTACGCAGAGTCAGTGTCGAGCGACCAACGTGAAGGTGGCTGTAAGGCTTGCAGTCTGCGATTTCATTGCATCGTTTCGAATTAATTAAGACGTGTGCGTGTATTTGAATCGATGCAATTTGCTCGCCGAGATTCGATCTCTCTACGTTTGCTTTCAGCCCTGCGAAATACGCGAGTCCGCGTGTCCGTCGGACCGGGTTATTTTCGTAATATCTTGTTGCAATCGCGAACACGTCATTTTGCTCGGTCGGCTGGTCGGTTTTCGCGGTATTTTTTTCACCTTCAAAGTTGGCGCAACGTGTGTCCACTATTGCGATTTCAAGTTCAGGGACAGCGATTTCAGATTAGAGAATTCAACGTTGATAATTCAATTCTCGTACACGTATCTCGCTCACAAGCGTTATGTAATATAATTTCTTGACATATCAGTTCTTGTTTGAGGATTTTTTTTTTTGATACCTCACTATCGCATCATATACTACAGGTTTTAGGGCTATTGCAAGGATTTGTTATCAGTAAAAGAAAACTAAACTCGCCAAGCATAATATGTAAGGTGAACATTTGATACCAACTTATAAAACTTGTAAACTTGCCAAGTATAATATGCAAGGTGAACATCTGATACCAACCTATATAATGTATAAACTTACCAAGTATAATATGCATCGTGAAAATTTGATATCAAGTCATATCTGCATAAAAAAAAAATCAGCCGTATCAATACAAAATCCGATTTCTAAAAATCGTTCTCATTTCTCGATCATCGTCAATATTCTGATAATAATTACCTCTATCGAATATGCAGAAACTGTTTTTAAGCATTTTGGGTTGACTTATGTTAGTCTCTTTTCTCCCGAGACTTTGATTCGTTTATCATTTCATCGCCTCATGTTGTTTTGTTGAGATGCTCGAGCCTGCCGCTAAAGCTCTGAGTGATAGCGGCGATCTCATTTAACCCTTGTAGCAATAATTGATAAAGAGACGTATTCACCGTGAGTCTTTATTAATTTTACGTAACGATTTTTTTCTTTTAGCTAAAGAACAATGCCAGGTCTTTCAGCTCCGGCGGTTCCCTCGCGCCGGCCGTCAAAATGTACCTAAATGGAAAATTCGTTGGTAAGAATACGACGATGCGACTACCGATCAACGCATTTGCGCGATCATACTCACAGTATTCTGACCAATAACGATCGATTATCGACGGATTTAGAGATCAACCAGACTGCAATGAATTAACACATTCCCACCGGCAATTGTCGGTTACAATTATCGAATTCCCAATTACTGGCTAATTCCTCTCGCGATTCGATCAAGGGTAAATGGAACTGGTGTGAAAATATGTTTGGGCTAAGGTCCTTTCGTCAGTTAGATGTTCGACTTCATTGCAAACTACGGTTAGAACATGTAGGACTGTAATTTATAATAATTTTTTTTTTTGGTAGACTCTAAGACGTCGGAATTCATCGATGTCCACAACCCGGCTACTAACGAGGTTGTCTGCAGGACACCAAAATCGATGAAAACCGAAATGGAGAGCGCCGTCGAGTCGGCGAAAGCCGCTTACGAAAAGTGGCGATGGAGTAGCGTCGTTACGCGTCAACAGGTCATGCTCAAGTACCAAGCCCTTATCAGAGCAAACATGGTCTGTCCCCGTCTTTCGTATTTTCAACCTTCGATTTTAAATTACTCGCATATCTAACGAGAGAACAAATGTTCGCAGAAAAGAATCGCCGAGAACATTGTCGAGGAGAATGGAAAGACGATGGTCGACGCGGAGGGTGACGTGCTGCGTGGACTCCGTGAGTAAAACTTGGAGGTCGAAACTGCCCTCCCTCCTCCCTTTCCGAAAACAATTCATGCCCCCGAGAACGGCGACTCTATCAAGAAACCCCCGACTTTCAGAGGTCGTTGAGAACTGCGCCGGGATCCCGTCTCTCCTCTTGGGGGAAAGCATGCCGAACATAGCCACGGACATGGACACGATTTCGTACCGGCTTCCTTTGGGCGTGACTGCGGCGATCTGCCCGTTCAATTTCCCCGCGATGATTCCATTGTGGTCAATACCGGTTTCCGTCGCCTGCGGCAACGCGGTTATCATAAAACCGTCCGAGAGAGTTCCCGGGGCCACGATGATCCTCGCCGAGTTATTCGCCGAGGCCGGAGCACCGCCGGGCATCCTCAACATTATTCACGGGCAACACGAGGCCGTTGATTTTATATGCGAACATCCGGACATCAAAGCCATCTCCTTTGTCGGCTCGGACCAGGCCGTGAGTACAGGGCGATGGTTTAGCACATAATGGCTCATTATGCTCAGAGGTTGTAAACTCTCGTTAACGTATTCTTGAGCTCATTGATTCCTCCGTCACTCGATACATCGTGTAGACCTTGTATACTGACTCTAATATGATCAGCCATGACTACTTCGTTTGTTCAAGTTCGTTTTACTTGTTTCCAGCAATCTCTGTTATGTAAATTGGCAGAGAGATATACCGTATCAGATACACTGGTTCAACTCATCCCGCAATTTATGATAGTTTAGTGTCGGACTAAACGTATCGCAAGTAAACTTGTAATATGTCGCTGAAGCAACAGTCTTTCGTAACTCCAATAAAAAGCCGTCAGCGAAACTCACAATCAGATGCGATCCATACGTCTGACATCAGGTTATACTGAAAAGAATGACGTCAAAGTATGAGCTTAGTGTCACTTTAGCTACACTGTTGAAGCAACGTTTATTACGAAACTGATTCAAAAAATTATGTCAATTTAAGGCAAGGGAATAATTTCATGCGTTCATGGATAATGTTGTCAAAATCAATGAAATTTACATGAAAAATTGACAAAACGTGGATATTTTTGTCAAGTAGAATGTGTGAAGAAATCGCCGTCCGATACAATTTTATAATATTCAACAACTCCTTGGTTATTGTTAGACTGTAAAAATATTGATGATAAAACAGACCGAAAATTTGTCGTTGCGGAAGTGCTACGGAAGAGTTTTTGTGTAAAATTCGGATATTCAAAATCAGATGGTGTAAAATCGAGACCAAATTACAGTCTACAGATATTCCTACTGTTTTTTTTTTGCCTACAGCGTGAAATTCCTTTCAGGGTAAATACATCTACAAGAAGGGTTCCGCCCACGGTAAGCGGGTGCAGTGTAACCTCGGGGCAAAAAACCACTGCGTGGTGATGCCGGATGCCAATAAGAACAAAACGATAAGTCAGATCGTCGGGGCAGCTTTCGGAGCGGCGGGTCAACGTTGCATGGCCCTGTCGACGGCGATTTTCGTGGGGAAGTCGCAGGAGTGGATCGCCGACATCGTCAGCGCTGCTAAGGGCCTCAAAGTGAACGCCGGGCATGTTCCAGGCGCCGATCTGGGCCCGGTGATATCGCCGCAGAGCAAGCAGCGCATCCTCGACATCATCGACGCCGACCTGAAGAAGGGCGCCTCGCTTCCGCTCGACGGAAGAGGCGTCGAGGTGCCGGGATTCGAGAAGGGTAACTTCGTCGGGCCGACCGTCATCACCGGCGTCAAACTCGACATGCGTTGCTACAAGGAGGAGATATTCGGACCTGTTCTTGTCTGCATCAACGCCGACACTCTGGACCAGGCCATCGACATCATCAACGCCAATCCGTATGGAAATGGAACAGCCATTTTCACCACCAACGGCGCAACTGCCAGGAGCTTCACTCATCGGGCTGACGTCGGTCAGGTCGGCATCAACGTTCCAATTCCGGTACCGCTTCCGATGTTCAGCTTCACCGGCAGCAGGGCTTCATTCCTTGGAGATAATAATTTCTATGGGAAATACGTGAGTACACGAGATGTTTATCTGCTTTCTAAATGTACTCTTCGTACTGTCTTTCACATTGTTATGCTTCAAGGATCAAAACTAGTCTCGAAGTATTTCGAGTTCGATTTGAATATACAAAGATACACGATCTTTTGCTGGTATCCATATTTTGTCTTTGGACTATTAATAAGATACAGAATATTTTTTGATTCGTAATATTATTCAAAATGTTCGAAATTTCGACTACAAATCATGCAAGGGAGTTTGCATTACGCTGAATTAGAAATATCCTTTTCATTCGTTCAGAATTTTTATGTCTTCATAAATTATTAAAGCTTTCAGAGACTTGAGGAACATTTAAAACGGCTAATAACCGTGAAATTTATCTATGGATACAATTCATGTTTTTTAGTAACCTTCATTCCCTTACGAATAAAATTTCAGTTCTGCTTGGTAAATCAATTGTACAGCAAGTTTCGCTGAAAATGAATAATTTCTCTGGTATATGATGCAATAGAAGGATGAATTATTTATTTTTAGTAAAGGAATGAAAAAAGCGACAAACCTTTTAACCTGTCTCATAGGAACCAATAAATCGTGAATCCTGCAATACATTTTACATCTGTTGTGAGTCTATGCTTGAGGTTGAAATGAAAATGAATAAAAAAAGGTCCCCGTGACTAATAATCACTATCGGTGAAATTTAGCGAAGCATCGCGAAAGGAAACGGAGATAACTCTGATAACGTTTTCGCAGGGAATTAACTTCCTCACGCAGACGAAGACGGTCACGCAGCTCTGGCCCTCGGCGGATGCGACACACGTAACATCGGCGACCGCAATGCCCACGATAAATTGAATTCGAAAATAAAAAATTGAAGAGAAAACGAGGAGACGATGTTCCGAAAAGGCTGATACTGTTGGGTACCGAATACATTTTTTTTCCGATATACGGAGCGACCGACGTTTGTGTAAAATGGATTAATAACGCCGTCTGCGTGCAGACAATTGATTTATATTTACTAACGTGGATTGAAACAGGCACAGGTGTGGATAGGCGCAGCACTTGGTACCGAGTCGAACCACAACTAGCTTTTAGCCGGTCTGAGGCTGGTAGGTATTAAATCGATTCCGCATAAGGTTTAATTCTTTAACCAACGTTGAAAGGAGGCGGAAGAGAAATGTGCAGAAAAACCGTATTCCGAGTAGGAGATCTGAAAGTCCTTTGAAAATCAATTCATACGAAATAAAACCCCAGTGCTGTCACAGATATACCAAAGATATGCACGCAAAGTACGGCCACGGTATAGAACTAAGTTCATTCATTTTATCACACGATAAGGTCTTCCATTTAGGTATACATACACAATGTACATACGTATGCATGTAGGTATAACACGGAGTTGCGTATCGCCGAAAAATAACTCACGGATTTGATTCTCCGATATTTCCCAATGATGTAAAAACGTATTTTTGTTACACTAATAAATTTGTTGCAATAACGTTATTAACGAGATATTGATTTTTTTCCTCTGACATTAAATTATCTTCGTATCTGGTGTTTACTAAAAATGCGTCGGTATCCGCATCCCAACCTTGCGGTCGGATTTTATTCAAGATCAATTGTAATTCTCTGTAATCTATTAACTCTCATGTACGCAGCTTGCGTTATAAATTGAAAAGCGTAAATATAAGGAGGCTTGCAGAGGCGCAAGCGCGTTCGATTCCTCCCTTGAAGATCGAGTCTGCGCATTTTCGTGGCAGAATTTTCTCAGGCGAGGTTCAGCCTGTCCCGGAGAAGCACGTTCGTTTTGAGGACCAGTGTGGAAAATTTTTTTTACGAAGAAGAATCTCGCCACTCTTTGTTGAGACATACTGTAAGTTGTTCTTTCGATACACAATTCTTCATTTCGAGATTCGCACCGAGAACTTTGCCCCAATCCTTGCATTTATTATCAAAATAGCATTCAGCTATCGCTCTGTCAGTTTTGCGACGAATATCTCTTACGCCTAGAGTCAACCGACTAAGGAAGAACCTCGTCGAATCTTACTTTTCGTTTGTTTTCATTTATCTCACGGAATGGGCTCAGAGAGATACGCGTTGCTAGATTGCAGTGTAGAAACCAACGAGCATTAATCTCTGCCTGAAATTTATCTCTCACATAAAAACTGACGAGATTATCACGCTTTTCGTTTTTTAAAAGTTTAAATCGATAGAAGAAGAAACACATCTTACCTGCATTTCGTGACAGCTGATGTACGGTTCAAGGACTTTGGAGACACATCGCCTATACTCGATAAAATTATGAGAGCGCAATCTTGTGACAAGTATTTATCCTCGATGGTTTTACGCGTAAGAGAAAACAGTTTCTTACCTCGTCGAAGGCCGTATGTTCGGGAAATCTGAATCCTGGAACTTCTTTTGCCGAACGTAATAAAGCAAGAAAAAATTTCATCTCATTGGGTACAGAAATTAGACAAATTGGCAATTTGCGTCCTTACCCCTTAGCAGGTGCATCCGTGACACGGATGGGTATTTTTTCGCATGACCGCGATAAGCATCGGGGGCGTAGTTATTCGTTCTTCATAAAGCGGCGGTTAGGAAATAGAAGTGTCAACTCCGAATGAAAGGATGTATTGTTCGCGGAGCTGCTATGAATTGCAAATTTGTATTTGAACCCGGTTTCAGAGTGTGCAACACGTCCGCGCACACAAAGTCTATGAGGATAATGGCTGGGTACTCAGTTTCGCGATATACCTGTGCAACATCGATTAAAACCGATGGGGTGAAATTATCCGCAGGTGAAGCGGGTCGCAGACAGAAGCGAAATATGTACAAGACAGTGCGAAAGGGCGACGCGTCTCTTCAGTACACCATCTTACCACAGACCGATCAGTTCAATGCCGCCGCGGGATTTTCCCCCGCAGCCTCGAGCAAGGCGAGACCAATGGTCCTGAGGTGCACGATGGCGCTTGTCGTTGCGCTGATAATCCTCTCCTGCATCGCGACCCCTTTTCTCATCAATCAGAAGGACCACAACCTGTTCGCGAGCACGATGCTGAGCATGGGAAGAGTCGAGGTCAGTATCCGCAAAAACGGGACCAAGACTGACGCCGAGGACGTCGTCACGGACAAGCAGGAAGTTAAGCTCGACGACGAGCTTTCGGCGACTTCGGCGAAGCCGGAGGGAAATGGCCTCCTCGGGACTTCTGCGCCGAGTTCAACTCCCCTGAGCTTGACGACGACCACGACGTTCTTCTCGACCCAGCAGCAGACGTTCTCGGCTTCGTCGACCACCTCCAGGTTATCCGCGAACCCCTCGTCCTCGACCGAGGTCCCCAGGAAGCTGCCCCGGGTCACCTTGAAGCTTAGAGAAAACGAAACCATACCGCAGATGTACATGAAGGCAGGCATCGCCTCCTACAAGAAGGGCAACATCACGACCAGCGTTCTCGCACATGGACTCAGCCTCGAAGGACTCATCTTCAAGACTCCGGAGGGCACGATCAAACCCTGGCCGCAAAAATGGTCCTTTGCCGATCCGTCATCTTACTTTCAATGGAAGGTGAGTGCTTTTCCTTGTTTTCATGATCGACTGGTATACGTATTGCTGTTTCCCCTCATGTGGGGCCGTTTTCGACAGAGTCTAAAGAAAATTAGGATGTTTTGTTCGTTTTTCATAACGGTGGATCAGATTTATGATGCAGGAATAAAGTTTGTTGAAGCAAAAAATCATGAAATCAGGATACAGGAAATGAAACCACCGATGAATCTCTATCGTGGAAAATTTGGAAACCTCAAATTCGAATAAAGAGTGTTTGCTCTTTAATAACTTTAAAACAATTAAATATTTCTATTTTTTTCACACACCATAATGGTGTTCTTTGTCTGATTTTTCAGAGATTAAAGCAATGATTCTGAATTTAGCACAAGTTTAATAATTGCAATCTACACAGTGACCTTATTAATTTGTTTTTGTAGTTGTTTGAAAACATGAGAAAGGAATTCGTCCCGCATGATCTATGGGGAATTTGTCAACAACATAAAATTTACAATTTATCAGAGTGGAAGAAACGGTAGGTTTGTTGCACCGAAGCAATCGTAAAATGATTCAATCACTCTGAAATGATTAATTAAGGGCTACCACCACTCTAGCGGCCAAAGAAAGGCCTAACTTTGACGATCTATTTTGAGAGTATAGAAAATGGAGAAGGCCTTGTTTTCAGAGGGTTTAGTTTACATATATTGAAGTGTGAAAAAAATTATTCTTATCATCATTCTGCTGCAAAATGGCAACGACAGAGCTAATCTTCGAAATCATATTTTTTTAAAACATCTTCACGGGAGGATAGATTTCTCGTAAAGTATAAGATCTGAAACAAAAAACAATTAATAATCTATACACTATTGCCTATGGAAGTGCGCAGGATTTTTTAAAATTAATTTTTGTCGAAATAAATCGATTTTTTGCCAAAAAATAAGCAGTAAATCGTTTATAAAAAAAATGTTGGCATTAAATAAAAAAATGGCTTCGCACTTTCACAGAGAATGTAATTGCGAAGATATTGTCAAAATTTCGAACCGATCCATGCAACGGTGTTCAAGTAATTTGTCCTCTCAGTTTGAAAAATGTGGTTTCGTGAAAAATGCGTTAAAAGTTTTACGAGCACTCAGCGCGCACTCCAAGGTACTGTGATAAAATCGAGAATGGAACTTGAAAAAAAAAAAAAATTTCACCATGAGACCAACTGGGTATGGTTTTTATGACCCTAGACTATTGTTTAAGCAAAAAAAAAAAATCGAATTTTCCAAAATGCTAGAGTGGGGTTACCTCTTAACAATGACGCTTGCCAGGAAGCAGAAAACAGACGGCAGGATACTTGACAGGAACGAGCTTTTATCGATATACTCTCAGACAAGTTTATTGGATATACTGATAATATCATAAATCAATTTCAGTATAAGAAAATCTTGTAAGAAGCGAACGTTATATTATGCATAAGCTGCTCATAAAGTTCGGTAAAACGAATGATGATTCGCAACTCCTGAGTTGTTCATTTTGCGATAAGATTAAGATTTATTTGCAACGGAAGAAGCGTCAAATTATTTGGACCGCCAAGTAAAACCGTATAACCCTTCACTTGTCCGTGATCTAGTTACAATTTCCACGGATTCTAAAACTTTTTATCATAGTTAGAAACGATCTCTAAGCATTTTTACAAAAAAAAAAAAAAAAAAAACAAAGAAGATAATACGGATGAATAAATGGAAAAAATCCAAATGAAAAACTTGAGTATTCCGTGAAAATGTGTCGCGAAATTTTACAAACTTCCAGGACTTTCAGTTGCAAAGTCGCGGGAGACTTAAACTTTTTGAGAAACTGATTATCCGGACGGTTTATTCTACTCGCTATCAGCATCAAATTTATGAAGAAAACTTCCGTTACCGTTTCACATCGCGCTAATTACCTAATCCTGAATTTTCCACTGCTGGATTTGGATGAATTTGACATGGCATCAAATTTTTTAAACTCGAACTGGAACATTGCCTGATATTCTCGACCCTTAAAAGATCTGTCACTTTTGCCTCGTGCAAAAAACTCAAAGTAGTTGGATCTTATCCCGTTCTTATCCGGCGATATCCGGTAACCGCGAGCACTGCAAATAAGTGTCCGGACAAGCGGTGTATGTACCTGATTCCAACTGGAACTTGAATGCGAATCGTGTGTTTGTTTGGGGGCGAGAATCCGCCTTCAGGATCGGAGACGAAACGAAGCTCTTGTCAGATATATCGGTTCATTGAACGAGGGAGCGAATCGAGGCGTGGAATCTGAATGCTCCTGATCGTGCATGGCTAGGTCCAACTTGGGTGTATCGATCATGTTGCGGCAGAGAAAAGCATAGCATTAAGTCGTGGCGGGTCGATAGTATGTACATGAAATTGAAGTAACAACCTGCAGTTGCTTATGGTGCTGACTCTGTTTCAGGGAATCCGACAAGTTCCAAGGATGGTGTACTTCATCCTAGGCGGACTGGCGGCCCTCGCCATCCTCAGCATAATCCTGATGACCTACGTCCAGTGGAGGGCGTCGCGACGCCTTCAACGAAGGAACGTCGAGGTCCTGGAGATCGAGAGCCAAGAGGAGGACGAATCGACGCTCCTCGGTCCGGAGACTCGCGAGGGTGTCGATAAGGAGTAAATCGTGCGAAGTTTGGCTAGATTCATTTGATTTGCATATTTTTACAGACCCAGGCACAGACAGACACACACACACCCACACACACACACTCACACACACACACACATCGGTCAGAGTGAGGGTCTTCCACGCGCCTTGGTCTACAAGGGTCTTCGCGACGGTGTGCATGATGTACGTTACGTTCATCCCGGTTCCAATGTTATGTGCGACAATTCGTTTGTCGAGTTGCAAATTAAGGCGGTATATATATGTACGGGTGTAGATGACTGAAGATACTTGTGAATTTTGTGAATTTATATCACGAATATCAATTATTCAATTCGGTTCGGGATCGTTTCATTCAAAAGTATGTGGATCGAACTTGTACAACATATTTTCTTTATTATATTCAATCAATAGTAAGCATTGTTATTTACAATAACGTTGCCCGTTTCGTTTAATGATGTGTTTTGCGGTGCCGACGATATCTCAAAAATGACTTTGACCGATTCACTACAAAGTTGGCGAGAGTATTCAGGACAGGAGAGTTTATGCTATTTTTTAGCAAGCCATTTTGTTGGAGAAAAATAAATGTGTCAAAGGATATACTGACTGAGAAGACTGTAGCTTCAAATTGGAAATAAATTGGCTGAACCGTTTTTGAGATATCGTGGGCTTCGCTGAAACATGTGATCGACAGAAATGGTTGACGTTATAGTTGATAAAAATGCTGCCTATTAAGTGATTTTAATAAAAAGAAAAATGCAAACGAACCTTGACCCACATAGTTTTGAATAGAACAAACTCCGATCGAATTGAATAATTGGCTGTCGACCTGTAAATGCTCAAATTTCGGCCAAACTTTCAGCCGTCTAATCGTATATAATGTGCAACCTCTAAAGTAAGATGCAGCGGTAACAGGGCGAAGACAAATCACTACATACCGCTTGAAAAGCGAGAAAAAATGAATAAAAATAAATAAATATAAATTGACGTACTATTAATGTAATCTAAGAAAACGGTTCTTTATGCTCAACTGTTTTTTACGTACGTACATTACTACTATCGTATACATACTTATATGTAACATATATTTAACATACATAGGACGTTATTGTCCAGCTTAATCAAAGCTAATATCTTTTTGAGCGACTCCGGCTATCAGCCCTGATACTTATAATAACATTGCAATACGTGTAATCTTTGAGGTGTGTTTTCTCGCTTACGCATTTGAAATATTGAACTACACAGATGGTGATGACAGTATTATTATTTTCAAAAACCAGTTCCGTAACTTGTGTTAATTAATACGATCGGTTTTTCCTGGGACTTATCACATTGTCGAGTCAAAAGTTCCTTAAACGAGGTCACAATTTGTTCATAATATGCGCAGGAATTTTTGTGGTATATATTATCGTGGAATTCGATTGTTTTCTTATTGGTACTGAACATTGAATGAAAATAATGAAAATAAAAATGAAAACCGAAGATGAAAGATAGAGAGAATGAGACGGAAAGATATCGCGAGATTGAGATAACGGCAGTATGTAATTATGCATCGCCGGGTGTGCGAATGAAACGATTTAAAAATTTAAGGTCTAACACAATAAAGTCTAAAAATTAAATTTGTAATATGTATTTCGTGATATTGTGTCAATGAGTTATAAATTTCAAAATGAGCGATCAGGACTCAGTTGTTTCTATTCGGTAGCTTTAGCAGCTCACATAATATACATATACATATACCTAGATGGTTTCAGCTCGGTACAGAATAAGTTTTTGACTTTTCCCTTTTGTTGCGTTATTGCTTGAACGCGGTGAACTTTATCCGGCGTCCTTATTCTCGAGATGGAAATGATGCGAAGAATGATGCGAAGATGTCAAAAAAAAAAAGGCAATTTGTCTAAGCGAAATCCTTGAATCAGGCGAGAACTGGTTATAGCTGGACGCGGTCAAGTTCACCAAACCTTTTATATCGTATTAATTACTTCATAGTGTAAATTTTCGTACAAAATCATGTTCGATGCGTTTTCCGAAAGAAGAAAAAATTCCATGGTAGCAAACAAGCAGAGGGAAAAAAAAAAAAAAAATCAATAATTATCAAAGTGAAACGCAAAACAATAACAAAACAAAGTAATTAGAAAGAGGACAAAAAACAAAAATACAAAAAAACAAAAAACAAATACGATATAATTAAAATCATCAAAAAAATAAAAAGAGAAAGAATAAAGAAAAAATACGGTTATAGTTTCTATTTTGAATATTATATTTTTTTAACTTGATTCATTTTTGACTTCCAAGAGTGATTAATAAAAGTAAATAACATAATAATAATTGTTGTAATATTAATTATAATAACAAATCAACAAATTATTGTATATATCCCGCGAGTCAAGGGAACGTAACGGAGCGTCAAAATTACCCGGATCCGGTTTTAGGTATGATATAAATAACAGTTTACTTTTTGTATGATGCATTGAATGAACGTAAGAATTTCGAGCGTTGTAAACCAACCACTGTAAGACAATTGGGAACAGACAAAAAACGAAATTGATTATCTTCTTAAGGTTTAACAAACAATACGAAATCGCCCGGTATAGTTTAGCCACCTAGGTAGGTATGAAAAATTTTTCATCAAAGACGCGAAAGTGTTCATTGATTGTTGTTTTGAAAAACAGAAGTGAGAGGATCCGCATCGACTAGAATTGTTTCAAGTAGTTCATAAATGAACGTAATGATATGATATATATGAGGCAATCCAACTTAACGAGTAAATCTGAGTACGTAATTATCGAAAATGTTCAAATTAATTGTCCGGCTAAAAACTTTGACATTCGCAGTCAATGACACGTCGATAAAAAAAATTGACTGCAGTGACTGAGAATTATTAATCCGAGTACGTGTCGATGAAAGTCAGACCTCTGTTACGTTGCTTCGATGCCCTATTAGCTAGCTTAGGTAGGCAAAATAATTATTATTATATTATACATGTACATACATGATTGAAATCGCGTGTCATAATAATTATGCATATAAGTATAATATATATATATATATATATAGTTATCGATTACGGTGTTTATTAATGAAAGCTAAGAAAAAAAAAAACTGAACTGTTGGATGATGATATAGCTCATAAATAGTTAGGGCCTTACTGTGAAAAAAAATATTATTAAATAAAACGTTGATAAATATTGAAAAGGGTGAGAATTTTTCTCTGATTACGTTAATTTTTTATCCCATGTTCGAAATAACCTAATATATCGATCAATAATTGACCATTGAAAATACCAACTTTTTTTCGTTGTTGTTTTCTCTTTTTTCTGGCGAGCTATAACGATGTGAATTTTAAAGGGCATCCGCTGGAATAACAGGTGAAAGCTTTAAAGCTTTACCCCAATGAAAATTGTTATATTTTCGTGATTTCTTTTAACACTCGTAGCAATGCAATTACCTACCTTTCACTAAATACGAATAAATTTGAGAATTGTAAAAAAGTCAACAAGGCCAATGAGCTTTTTTGTATTTTGTTTTCAAAAAATGATCGTCAGATTTACAATTTTCATAGCTCATAAAATTTCAAACAAACCAGTGTTACAGTTTTCTGCAAGTTAAGAAATTTCTACTCTCTCATAAGTGTTTTGAGCATGTTTTATCTTGACAATCTTTTTGTTACTTCTGCTGCAGTCGCAACTTTGTCCTCAGTACAACGATACAAACTTAATACGAAAGAAGATGATTAAACTGTAACAACGTCACGATCACAAGAGGTTTATAATAATTTAAAAACCAAATTCGTTCTATTTCTAGTGCCATAAAGCCACGAAGCGCAGACAGGCGTAAAAAATGGAATCAAATTTCGAAGAAAACGACGAAATCTGAAAACTTCAGTCCGTCCCGTCGAAGCAAATTTCTTACACAGCAAGCTACCGTACCGACGGTTTTAAAGATTCATACCGTTTTGGATGTGCTGGTTCCGACTACGAGCCGCTGTGGCGTTTACATCGATTCGAAAAGCGTCAACAGCAAGCCTCGACGCCAAGCGTCTCTGAAACACGCTGTTGTAACTATACACCAGCGGTGTAGAGTACAGGTCGAATACGCATGTGTCTCTCAGTACGGTTTGGGACACGGGCCGGCTTCAACCGGACGCTTCTACTGCTCCTTGCACCATCATCGGCAGCTTAGTTGTGTGAGTAGAAATTTTTGAGTCGACTTTTTACATCCGCCCAGCGATTAGTAGGGATTCCGAAGGCACCGATGCCCCGAAAAATTCATGAAACATCAACGCCTATTGGAAACCATTCGCTCAATACACGCACAGATAATGTTGGAAATCCCGAATGCGGTGCTGTCTTCTCTATAGAATCGTATTATTAATGGGTTTCAAAGTGCCGTTGAACGATTCATTAAAAATTCGAACAAAATTACAATTATATATTAGGGCTGTTCTATCTCTCCTTTATTTCTTTTGATACCGTCTTAGCTTCTCTGCGTTGCCTCGTTATTTGTTTAATTTTTTTTTTTTTTTTTTATTTCATTAAGTTACGTAAAACCCGCACAACTGTTCAGCATTCGTGTGATTGATTGAAAAAACATATTTCGTAATCGTTTGTTCAAAGTGACGTGTCTCGAAATCCGAGCCAACAGCGCGTCGTTGTAAGATACATAAATACAACGACGGAATTCTATTTACTTAGGCGTATACGCAGGCCGATTAGCACTGGGTAAGGAAAAAAAGAGAGAGAGAGAGAGAGAGAGAAGGGTGCAGGCAGAGTTCAAAATTAAGGAAATACCACTAACCGTTAATGCGCCACTATCAGTCTGTTCGTCCAAAGCGAGATAATTTTGATCTCGACATAAGTTCACGGCGATAATAAAAGTTATAACAATTGGTACGCAGCAATTAGCCTTTGTAATTATTACCGTATGTTAAAAGTGTTGATCAGGTTAGTTCATTGAAGAGGCGACGTTTGTTTATTTCATTGCTTATATGGGTTATAGCGCGTTTCACAGAATTCCAGCACCCGTGCCAATATAATAATTAAATAATAATTATCTCGGTTTAATCGGCTGTTGTTTTGGCAAACGTTGATTACTTCATCCCGTGACGCACATTAATTTACCAAACGCGTGCGTGTAAAATCGATTCCACGACGCCCTCGTGCTTTTGTGCGAAACTCTGCAGGTACTCGAGCCAATTTCTGACTATGCATTATTTCCGCATTGTATGTGATGCAAATAATTTACAGTAGTTTGAAGCATCCTCTTCGATTTAAGTCTGTGCGAGTAAACAATTACTGTACTGTCAGCTCTCGAGGATTTTTATACTAGCACGAGTCTGTAGGAACTACCCTTAATTGACTTGAAATTCGTCTCTTGGAAATAACTTTGACACTTGCAAAATACTTATCCGTGGTACAATAGAGTGCAAAGTTCAAATGTCCGACGTCATGACACTCCTGAATATTTTATCTAAGTCCTTAACTGTAACCTTCGGTATTGGAAGCCAGAAATTCATCGGAATGAAGCCTGCGACAGGTTTTATTGCGTCCTGTCTGCGTCAACAAACCGAATTGGAGTCGTTATTGAATCTACGTCATCTGCTATCGGAACTATCGAGTGTTGAATCCCCGTTGAATCTTGCCTAGCATCAGCTATGACGATCGGAGTTGGAAAAGCGGGGAGAATCCGGCATCATTTTACTTGGAGAAATATGGTGTAGTAATAATTGGTGGTTGGAGTGCAGTTTTGTTATACTTGCAATTAGTGCGCATACCAATGTCGAAGTAAAATATTAGATTACTAATATTTAAATGCAATTAAATTTACATTACTTTTGATCAGTTTTCTACGGCACTGAAATTTTTCGAACGATTGAAAAAATTAGCATTTTGCATAACAGTTTAGACCTTCGTTTATTCCTTATCGATAAACGGTCATAGTTGAAACGCAAGTTAAATATCTTTGTATTGATGCGTATGTCATTTGGAGTCGATAAATTTATACCACGAGTCGTCTCTTTTCGAAGAAAATCAACAACATATTTAATAATTAATACGCATCGTCTTAGCCAAGTTTTCCAAAGTTTCTGTGAAAACTACTCTGCAACTTTCCTGTATGCGTATTATGAATTTTCCCAGTCAATTGTTATCTTCTCATTTTACAATCGACTTTTTATCTCCACTCTCATGATGTAACAGATGTGGATTTACTTGACAATTTCAGGGAAGGAAAATAAAAAAGTCTTTCTCGTATTTATATCTACAGTAATAAAAGCATAACCGCAGCAAAGTTGTGGCTGAGTTGTGCGAGTCGCACGCAATGATCTGGTTATATCTACTATCGTAATTTCGTTGATATTGACGGCGTCTAATGCGAGCGTGATAAGGGTTGTATAACGTTGTAGGATGGACGGTTCAGCAACCAAACATTCCGAGATCAGTGTAATCTTTATCTGACATTAAGCTTTTTGACAGTTGTCGGTGGTGGAAGCTCCCTGAAAATTTTGCTCAACTATTCTTGTTGATTTTTGAAATCTGCGAGACTTACAGTTTACAGAAATATCATGAAGCAGTAAAAGAAATATAGAACTGAACCGGGATAAAGAAAATTTTCGACTTTCAAAGTTTTGGAAATTCGTATAGAAAATATTTTCTACTCGTGCTATCTACGACGGTTATTTCTGTATTAATTTTTTTCTATTCAGTACATTCGTGTTCAATTTCTATGCGCAGGTAACCATCCTTGCGACATTCACTCGACAATGTACAGAATCTCTATTCTTGTTAGGAAGATTATGAAGAATACAGTAAATGGACGTAGAACATGTCCTTGAATGGTAAAATTTTCTATTTAACGATCTATTCGTTGTATAATTGGCAGAAAACAGCAATGAGTAGTGATAAAAAGAACTGTACATTGGCTTGATAAATTATACATGTATATACGCGTAAAGGAAGCAGCTGATTAATCGTGTCGCTATACTCTATTAATAATACTAGATAATATCTCTGAGTGGGATTATCAGGCCAGACGATTATGTGGTAAAAAAGGTCCTTCACGTCAAAGACTTCAATAGAGATCCGTACGTGAGTAATGTAATAGTACTGTAATACGGTGGCCATTAAAAAAATATTTATGCTCCAAGTTAAAAAATCTTAAGTTTACCTTGAAAAACAAAGATCCTCAAAGTTTCAATACTCTATCTCATTATTAAGGGGTGCCGGCGGTTTAAAAAAAAAATTGTCATTCTTGTTTTTATTTTATTTTTTTTCCTCATAAAATAAGATTTCATTTTTTACGGACATTGATAATTTAAAATTATATAACCAATCAAAAAAAAAATAAAAAAATAAAAATCAAACGGTACACAAATAATCTGTGATTAAAAATATCTTATACACAAATATTTTCAATATTTTATGATGGAATAACCAACATAGCATCAAAAAAAAAAAATATAGCCTAGAAATTAGTCCATAAAATTTTTTAAGGAAGCCTAGAATAAAAAATTAAGAAATAAAATTACTAACAACAAATAAATCATGTGTGCACAGACGGTGTACGTTTTTCAATTGATTTTTTTCCCAAGCTCTGTTATTAATTCTTACATTAATTAAAGGTTTTCTTGATACTTAATTAATGGGATGCGGTAAAGATAGTTATAAATAAAATTACCTTATTACAAAAATGAACAAACCATTAGTACAGAATTACAGATACGATCAATTCGATTTTTTTTCGCAAATTGTCTTATAACGGTCTGTTTTCTAGAGTCTGGAAATTTTTATACAAGTTAGATACTGCAGTACTCAAGGTAGATAGAGAACTGAAGTTTAAACGGTAGTCGTTGACGTAGTTTTCAGTTGACGGTGCCAGATGTCGAATCGGGCAAAAGTATTGAACAACAGGTTAGAAAACGTACACCGTTAAATACACCTGTGCACACATGATTTGCTTTTTGTTACTATTGTGATTTGTTATTTTTTTATTTTAGGCTTCTTTAAAATTTTTTATTCACCAATTTCTCGGCTATATTTTGTTTGGACGCCAAGTTCATTACTCCATCATGAAAAATTGAAAATGTTTGAGTGAAAAGGATTTTTAATCCCAGATTTATTTTCCTACCGTTTGATTTTTTATTTAAAATTTTTTTTTTTTTGATTTGTTGTAAAATCAAAAAAGATCAAGGTCTAAAAAAATGAAATCTCATTTTTTAAGGAAGAAAATGTATTTTAATAAAATATTTCGGCACCCCTTAATAGTGAAAATATATGTATGTATAATTTATACAAAATCGCACGTGTAGCCTAATATTCTGTAAGCTTGTCACGAGTGAATTTATATGCTTAGCTTATGCTGGAGGTGAATTAAAGGCAGGTAATGATTTTACAAGCTTCGAAGTGGCGCCAAATGAAGATGTAAGCGCGATGATAAACGGGACTAAATTCAGAAATTTCTGTCTCATACAGAAATAGAGAAAGAAAAAAAATCTTACGTACAACAGTGGAATAGACTTGTAAACATAGGCTGCACATGAGTTGTGCAATGTAGCTAGATAAATACTCCCTCAGCTATATGCTGCGATATGATAAGTGCCTTGGCATTTTCTGAATAATTTTCAGCTCGGGAATATAAACAGAACTTTCTTTATCAAAATTAATGTGCTTTCTTTAACCACTGTGAAAAAGCTGAACGTCTATGAAGACTCACTGGTTTTGATAACGAGATTTCAACACTTGTACATCAGGGTACGATTTTTTGAAAGTTTAACTTAGAAAAGCTTCGGGAATAATGGCAAAAAAATAAAAATAAAAAATCCCACGAGTTTGAATTTATCGCAAGCTTTTCAATATTCCGAAAATTGTATTATGTAAATGCAGAAGAATACAATTTTAAAATCAAGCAGTGTTAAAAATGATCGATGTGCGCTCGTAATTTTTTAAATTCTGCCTTTTGCCGTTTGGTTGCAATATAGATTTGCGAAAACATGACACGTGTGTCGCGGGCCGTCGTTCTACGGCTTAATGCCGATTAAGAATATTATATGAATATCTTGATAAGGCACTCAATAAGGACGTCGTAGATCGCGGAATGATTTGTTACACTCAGGATTGCTTATCTAGCAATTAAAGTGACCTGCGCAATTTTTGCCTTTTTTCAAATAAGGGTGCGATATCCTAACTTCTCTAACTATTCACGTTGCCTGTCAAGAAAAGAGTTCTTTCAGTCTACATTCGTCGAAATTTTATGGGGTGTTACAGATCCTTCCAGCTCGAAAGAGTCTGCATAAATAGTTGTTGTTACGTTCGATCTTATACTTAAAATGAAGCCTGCAAAATTGAATAACGCCGAACCAGCATCGATCATTATTTAACAACGCTAAGCACTGTCTCCCATTTTAAAATTCAGTGGATGTTCAGAGCATGGATATAACGTGTATCGTTCGCGTACGAAGGTGAAAATGCCTGAACCATCTCGTGTGTAACACGTGGGAATAATTGTTAGGTTCATTTTCAGTCTTGGAAGGTAAAAGACAGGATAAATCATCTTGGTACGTGCGAATAAAAGGCTGACTTTTTATGAACCAGAAAATAAAGGAGCTTCCAATGTATAATATAGCCGAAAACCTCGTTTGGTTGAAAAATTAGAGTAGCTGAATATTTTAAGTACGTCAATATTTAGAGTGACACTGGAGGCGTCGAGTTTCACTGTCTTCTTGGTAAAACACGTGCAAAGTAGCTCGATATGGATTTTCCCAACACGACAGCTCGTTCCGAGGAAAGAATAGGGAAAGAGGAAACCGGCTGCCTGTTTCACAACGCGTGTTGGCTTAACCCAGATATTGCACTTGATAATTAATTAACTAGGGTTGCGCGGTATCGAAAATTTCATACCGATTTCGTATCGATTTTGTAGCCGGTATTTTCGGTTTACCAAAATACTGCTCATATCGGTGATTGCCGAGATATTGTTCTGCCGGTGAATATAGGAATACTGAATTACCGACAAAATGCCAAAATATCGGTAAAACATTGAAGTAAACGTGAATCAAAAACTGAGGCGTATAAAATTAGAAACTTAAGTGAATAAATTTTTCACCACCGCATTAAGGAGGTACGAAAAATGTTTACCACGCGGCTGCTGATCTTCTCGGAATAATCACCGAATGATTCGATAAAATCGTTTTTGGATCAAGTTGGTATACAACGATAGCGAGTCTTGTCGCTGATGTAATAACATTTTAAAGCTCTTATCGCTTTTATCGCTCGGGTGATTGAG
Organism: Neodiprion pinetum; assembly: GCF_021155775.2. Classification (NCBI taxonomy): domain Eukaryota; kingdom Metazoa; phylum Arthropoda; class Insecta; order Hymenoptera; family Diprionidae; genus Neodiprion; species Neodiprion pinetum. Next base: position 19,048,847 of record NC_060237.1, read on the forward strand.
CTCGAGGCATATTTCTAGCGTTATAAGACGACCACATCAATTCGAGTATACCTACTTGCGTTTAAGCATACATGTACAGGGTACGTAATTCGTCAGTGTTAATATCTCTGCGGTTAAAGTCATTCACACCTCTCCTCATTGCACAAATTACGAGCAATTTAATCGTTCGGCTAATCTTTCACGAGTCCTTCAAAAACGTAAGTAATGACTGTTGACGCGCAATCCTTGACTTTGCCAATCGCGTGATAGTTAAGCATCGAACTCTTATCATTTTTCACGTGGCCACTAACTATATCTCAAATAATCTGCACTAGGAAATCAAGAAATTCACTGTATTCTGCGTGTTATAATTGTTATGTCGAGATACCGGTTAAAACCATTCAAAATCATGTATACAACCTTATCGCGTACCTACCACAAGTCATGCGAAACTCATACGAGAACCTAACAGATTTCACGGTAGAAGTGGTGTTATTTCGAAGGTAATTTGTGTGCCAATCGTCCCTGGTATCTTATATTTTCCAATGCTAAATCTGCTATCAGATCACCATGGGAGCGATATTCGAGGGATTTCGAACAGTTTTCGTATAACGTAGATTTTCGACAAGGGAAAGATCGTATTTGTGCCTGCATTTCAAATTTCAATATAACGTCCTTTCAAGTATATTTCCAGACAGCTGTGAATTACGAGGCGTCATTTAATCTTTCAACCAATTAGCAATAATGAAAACCCAGGTGTTTCTACACAGAGAACAAAGCTGACTAGAGATCATGAAGTAATGGTTAAACGCAGTGTTTGTATTGCTATTTTAAGGAAAATATGTCGTTCGAATCTTTAGTCAATACTATAAGATATCTGATACCTAAGTTTAACGACCGACTAATGTTAGTTGATTACACGTTCACGATTCGGAATTGTTATTCTAGTTCGACTTTCAAATATTGCATAACAGCTCCGGCACTCAGAGACGGTTTGTTCGCCTTCGCATGGACTGTCGGTGTTTTATGAGACTTGAAGTTGATTTTTCAAACCTTGCTGTTGACTCAGCATAATTGAAGGAGAAGGAGATAATTGAGGAGAGACATGCACCAGGATATCAACCTCGATCATTTTAACGTAGGAGATTTTGACAAAAACTTCGTTAACGCGAAAATTTGATTTTTCGTACTTACTCTAAAGAATTAAGCTTGCCCAGATAATAACGACAATATGACCTAATCTGTGCTCATTATATTTGTTAAATTTTCCGGTCCCCTTATAGCAGACACATATCAATCAGGAGAAAATGTGCAGATTGTCATATTGTATGGTATAGGCATCGCAACGTGGCTTGGAAAACTCGGTGTAAAAATAGTTGGACCTTCAGCAGACCAATTGATCCAATTTATTTAATACAGTTGGACTATGATTTTGCCCAACAAAGGACACGCCTACCACGAGCGATTGCTTATTTCTAGCTTAATCGACGCTTGGTAGTCATAAATCGTAATTAAATGATACCGCAAAACAGCAGGGTTCGCAAAGAAATCGCAAAAGTGCAACCACGCATCACGATTCCGCTCCACTCTCTACGAGATTTTGCTTTCCGATCGCTGCAGCGTTTGAAACCACAGATGCTCTCTTCAATCACATTCTTTTTTTTTCCATATTTGGTTTCCAGTAGTCACGTCGATACGCAATAAGATCTTAATTGGTATTCAGCTAATGATTGAAGAGGCCTTAATCACGCTATTTCAGTTGCGGATCCCGATTTGAGCATAATGTTGATATGTCGTGTCAACCACACTTGAACCAGTTAAACACATTTCAGTTCTCAATGAGCTATCGAGCACAGAGGTTGATCTCACGGCCTTGGCACATGCTCACACGGATGTCAAGCGTATCTACAACTCCAAATAATTCGCATGATATTCCAAGATGGACTACCGTTGACATCCGATGTAAAATTAGTAATCTCGCGTCTCGATAGACGGCGGAAGAAATTTTGTTAGGGAGAAGAAAAACATTATGGGAAGATTATGGGTTTTGACTTTCGATACAGATGCGACGGTCCGATTTGAAAATTGTAGAAACGATAGCAAAAATCGATCTCTTAGAATGGCAGACCTTGTATTGCTCACCTTTAGATCGGCGATTTTGTCATCAATTACACAATGTTGTACTACGTCTCTCTGCTACATGTGTCTAAAAAAATTTACTCATTCTATTCTTAAAATTGGCTCGGTGAGCAGGAAACTATTCCTAGGGTCATCACGTGAGCTATTCTACAGTTGAGGGTCTGAGTCTTGTTGATATAGATAGTATTCTGAATTCTTCACCAGTACGTTTGCCTTAAAATTTAACGCGTTATTCCGCGGATATTTATTTATTCCTTTTTCGAAATTATAGAGAATTTTTTTTTTTTTTTTGTCATTCACAATAAAAAACTAAAAACGTTAACGATCATCAAATCTGTCAAAATCAATAAATGTATTCACATCCGTAAATTTACCGTTGAAAACTTATTCGTTAACAAGCATTGTTCTTCTTTTGTAAATGTACATTAGTGAATAAACAATATATCAAAGAAGAAATTGGTTCCATTCGCATCAATTATCGTTCCACGAAATCACTTAAACTTTGTAGTTTTATCATACGCTGTACAAATACCGTGTGTTAAGAAGTAACGCTGCTAACTCATGCAGTGCCAGTTATGCTATTGCAATGTCGGAGGAAATCGCAGCAGCGAAATAGTGGGTAAACGAAATTATAATTAATGAGAATTTCGCACGCCATGACGGTCATGCATGCGAAAGCGTAATTAAAATTCTCCCAATGAACGCGATTCGATTGAGTTCGAAGAATATGTCTGTACTGCAAAACTGTCTCAAGGTAATGTTTAACAAATCGCGCATCCGTCTGGTCAAAGTTCGAGTTGTGTAAGAATCGGCGACCCGATCGGCTGCGTTTCTGCAAATTTTGTAATACAACCAAGACGGATGGAAATCGCCGAGCGTATATTGAGAACCGTTCATTTAAAGTGCTGGCATAACAACGTCATAAGTATCTTTTCTGTCATAGGTTGTACGATATTTTATATATTATACGTATACCCGCTCGATATCTAATCGCGACGATCACGTGATCATGCTGCAGGTTGCACTATCTGTACAGAATGTTTCAACTCTTGCTTTTCGGCGACTACTTACAGTCGAAATTTCTTCACTGATGAAATGGAGATTTAAGTACAAAAAATAAGAATCTTTAATAATCCAGCCGACTTGAAAGTGGGACGGTGAATGTGAGTGGCAATGCATGTAGAATCAACGTTTCTTGCGACGATAAAATTTAAACGATAACTGGGATACAGAGGATAACCCGAATATTTCATAGGTTCAACGAACCAGTCGCATGATTTCACTTGAACGTCAACGATGACTGTGTGAATAATCGAGCTCAAAAATACAGCCGGATATATACAATAATATGCAATAATTGTATGATTATTTTTTCAGGAGGTTACGAGTCCCGATTCGAGAACGAGAATTTTGGGACGCTGCATAGATCAGGAAGCGGTTCCAAGGGGAAACCGTACTCCAAACCCCGATAAATATACAGAGATAATCGAAAATGTATTCGGCAAGAAGAGCGACGCGGGCTCTCTCCAGGCACCGGGTTATCCTCCAGACCTGGAATGTGGCTAAAAACAATTTCGCCACAGATGTCGAGTACAAGCCAATAAGAAGCGTCCTTGTAGCGAACAGAGGTACGTGCGAGATTATGCGACTCGCATTTTAATAAATCAGAATAAATGTATGCCGCAATTGTTTATTCCAAAACGACTATACAAATCTAAGTGTCGAACGTAATGCGTTGGTGCTAAAGACAAAGCTTAAAGTCTTTCAATGGTCACACATATACACACGTTAAGCGGAAAGACGAACTTTGATCATGTAGCAATCAGTGGTGGGTCAACGCAACGCGATAGGAGGAAAGTTATAGTTGTAAGTTTTTAATGGTCTTAGAATGCCTGATGAAGAACGTTCGCTTCACCCTTGGCGTAACGCGACTTGTGAAAAAGGACCATTGCGATATCCCAGACACATTTATCTCTCTGCGGCAAAAGATGAAATTCCAAAGTGATACGTGTGGTAATCGTAGTTCATTGAGTAACATGAAGATGTCAAGTTCGTTGATTGGAATTTTTCACCCCACTTTAGTAGCGCTTCAATGCGCTGCAGTTACGAAATAACGCAAAACACCTCGATATCATTTCATGAATTTCAATCACTACGTGGGATTCTCCGATATTGAGCTAGAAGTATTTTACAAATTTCTCACGATGCCGGTGCATCGAGTCATTCAATTAAGAGCACGAGACCACAGTTACCACTGGTTTTACAAATGCTTCTTCACGTGGCTACAATGATCGAGTACGTTATCGTTGGATTCCACTACATCACTTCTGTTTGTGTCTCAATCGTTGAACCGTACACATTGCGATCGTGTCCAAACTCCGTTTTCTGCATTGTACGGCTTGAAATCTATCGTAAACCATACAAAACCCCTTTGACGAGTACCTTATTCCAAATTCGTGACCATAGGTGAAATCGCCATCCGAGTATTCCGGGCGTGTAACGAGCTGGGCATCCGTTCGGTCGCCATATACTCGGAGCAGGACAAAATGCACATGCACCGACAGAAAGCCGACGAGGGTTACCTGGTGGGTCGAGGCTTACCGCCGGTTCAGGCGTACCTCAACATCCCTGAGATAATCCGCGTCGCCAAGGAAAATGACGTCGATGCGATCCATCCAGGGTACGGTTTTCTCTCGGAGAGATCGGATTTTGCGCAGGCGGTAGTCGATGCCGGCATCCGGTTTATCGGCCCGAGTCCAAAGGTGGTCCAGCAGATGGGTGACAAGGTAACGCACGATATATATGACGATCCTTCCGATGTAGCATCGAAAGCAATATCTCAGCAGTCTTTTAATATCCAGTAAATCCGACCAGGTCGCCGCCAGACAAGCAGCGATCGGCGCGGGAGTTCCCATCGTCCCAGGAACTGATGGACCTGTCACGACGGCCGACGAGGCTCAAGACTTCTGCAACAAGCACGGACTTCCGGTTATATTCAAGGCTGCATACGGTGGTGGTGGTAGAGGTAGGTCTCGCCGGATGATCAACAGTTGTCTCACAACTGCCGGCTGACTTTAACGTCCTGGAAATATTTTATTTCAGGAATGAGAGTTGTCAGACAGATGGAAGAAGTGCGAGAAAGTTTCCAACGTGCGTCATCCGAGGCTCAGGCTGCCTTCGGAAACGGAGCGATGTTCATCGAGAAGTTTATCGAGAGGCCTCGTCATATAGAAGTTCAACTGTTGGGTGACCATGCGGGGAACGTCGTTCACCTTTACGAACGAGACTGTTCAGTTCAGCGTCGTCATCAGAAGGTGGGTGGAGTTTGCGTTAGAAGAGATTGGTCCTCAATTGCAGGTTTATAAAAAGTCTAACCAAATACTTTTTTCTGTCGCTGTGTCAGGTCGTCGAAATTGCACCGGCACCCTCACTGGACCCGAAGGTTCGTGACAAGATGACGGAGCACGCGGTGAAGCTGGCAAAACACGTTGGCTACGCGAACGCGGGAACGGTTGAGTTTCTTGCTGATGAATCCGGAAATTTCTACTTCATTGAAGTTAACGCAAGGCTCCAGGTGGAGCATACTGTCACCGAGGAAATCACTGGGTAATTATGAGGTTTCGAACCCTACGTGAAGTGATCTCTTAACTCTTAGTTAAGGATCCGGAGTTTGGTAGAGGAATTTTAAAACCTTGAGAGTCTGGTCACTGTGTCTGAAGATCGAACTGACCCCTTTTTTTTACTTCCAGAATCGATCTTGTCCAGTCTCAAATTCACATCGCCGAGGGCATGACTCTGCCCGAACTCGGCATGACGCAGGAGAAAATCGTGCCTCAAGGATTCGCGATTCAGTGCCGAGTCACTACCGAGGATCCAGCCAAGAACTTTCAGCCGGACACTGGGAGAATCGAGGTGTTCCGATCCGGAGAGGGAATGGGTATCCGGTTGGACAGTGCCTCGGCGTTCGCTGGGGCTATCGTATCGCCTTACTATGATTCCCTGCTGGTCAAGGTGAGAGCGGGCAGTCCTTAAGGTGCTCTGCGCATTCTCGAGGCTTTTTGAAAATCGGGCTTTTCCCGGGTTTTAGGTGATAGCCCACGCTGGAGACCTTCAGTCGTCCTGCGCGAAGATGAACCGTGCACTGAGGGAGTTCAGAGTCCGTGGAGTCAAGACGAACATTCCGTTTCTGTTGAACGTACTGGAGAACCAGAAGTTCCTTAACGGGAACGTGGACACCTACTTCATAGACGAAAATCCGCAGCTATTCCAATTCCAGCCCAGTCAGAATCGGGCGCAGAAGCTTCTCAACTACTTGGGAACTGTGCTTGTAAATGGGCCGAGCACCCCGCTTGCCACGTCGTTAAAACCAGCCGAAATCAAACCACAAATACCTCAAATCGCTCGAGGTACGAATGAATGTTGGAAATGAACAGACCTTAGGTATTGGTGGATAACGTAGTTCGGGATGGATTGCCTCTTCTTCACGTTCGGCACATTGAATCACAATGGCCCAGGTTCGCATCGGGAATCATACTCACATTGTCAGTTTCGTTTCTAAGTTAATTAATGCAACAAATACATTAACTGCAATCTTTAGCCGCAATTCGGTACGATAAATACAAAAAATGTTATCTTTGCACGCATTCGAAACACGAGGCATGAACTTTATTTATTTGCAAATTTTAACGACACCTGACGTAAACAATGCTGGGTCGTTTATGAGTTTCAATTTGTATAGCCATTGGATGCCCAAGTCATACCGTAACTACCTCATACGATCATTGATCTGAACACTCGCTCATGTTACGTATACCCACCCAACTTACATCTTAAACTTATTAATCTCTTTTCATTTTTATACCTTACACTATCATTTATTTATCGCATGCCTTTTATCCGTTTTGTTTGACAATTGTTTTTTTAGACTTTGCTAAGCTTGCCGCCGCTGAAGAGACGATGGATCCAGATGCTCCAGGTAGGTTTGCACAATTCTTAGGTATGAATTAAACAACCTAAAGCATACTACGTCAATATCCACTTTCACCGCTCGTTTCAAATCTTCTGAATTCACCTTCAGATATTCTAAATGGTAATCTAATTTGTAGGAATATTGGAACCGCCACAAGGTCTGCGTAAAATTCTCAAAGAGGAAGGACCAGAAGCTTTCGCAAAGGCGGTTCGGGCCAAAAAAGAGTTACTGTTGATGGACACTACCTTCCGGGACGCTCATCAGTCGCTGCTAGCAACGCGTGTTCGCTCGCACGACTTGTTGCAAATTTCTCCGTTCGTTTCCCACAAATTTAGCAACTTGTACGCGCTTGAGAATTGGGGTGGTGCTACATTCGATGTAGCTTTGAGGTTCCTGCACGAATGTCCTTGGGAGCGGCTCGAAGACATGCGAAAAACCATTCCAAACATTCCGTTCCAGATGTTACTCCGCGGAGCAAACGCAGTGGGGTACACGAACTACCCTGACAACGTCGTCTTCAAGTTCTGTGAGCTGGCCGTGCAGACTGGCATGGATATATTCAGGGTCTTCGACTCCTTGAATTATTTGCCAAACCTGATTCTGGGTGAGCACAGCGATGATGAATTTAATTCGTACTGAAAATCCATTGATATTGGTAGGGTAGATGCGCCGTAGTGACCACCGATTAGAAGTGTTTGAATTTTTTTTAGTACCGAAAATCGATTCAATTATTGATGAACTCACAAGCACATCTTCTACAGTAAATGTTCACGGTACTTTTGACCACTCAATTGTATAAAAATTAAAATTTACAGCGATCAAAGCAAACTTAACACTATTGTGCCATTTGTGGTCAGGACTCCACTTACATGTAGTTGATATACCCAGAAATGGATCAATTGACGGTCACATACGGTATTAAAGTGGCAAAACATGGTACTTTCATTCTAGTAAATGGTAAAATCTTTGCAGGTATGGAGGCGGCTGGAAAAGCTGGTGGAGTTGTAGAGGCTGCAATTTCTTACACCGGTGATGTTAGCGATCCTAAACGAACAAAGTACGACCTGAAGTACTATACAAACTTAGCTGATGAGCTGGTGAAGGCTGGAACCCACGTTCTATCGATCAAAGACATGGCTGGTCTCTTGAAACCTAAGGCTGCTAGTTTGCTGATAGATGCTATCAGGCAGAAACAACCCGACGTACCCATCCACATTCACACACACGATACAGCTGGTGCCGGAGTCGCGTCGATGTTGGCTTGTGCCGAGGCTGGAGCCGACGTCGTCGACATTGCCGTCGACAGCATGTCCGGAATGACGAGTCAGCCGTCGATGGGAGCCGTCGTTGCCTCGCTTCAAGGTGTGCTTGACTTCGGTTCAGCTTGATGGTGATTTTTCGATAGATCAGTAAAAGGTTTTAACTTGGAAAATGTATTGCAGGAACGCCATTGGACACTGGGATAAAACTTACTGATATATCTGAGTACTCAGCCTACTGGGAACAGACGCGTACCCTTTACGCACCCTTCGAATGTACGACCACGATGAAGTCCGGAAACGCTGATGTTTACCTAAACGAAATACCCGGAGGCCAGTACACCAATTTACAATTCCAAGCGTACTCTCTTGGACTTGGCGAATTCTTCGAGGACGTTAAAAAGGCCTACAGAGAAGCCAACCTCCTTCTCGGCGACATTATCAAAGTCACACCGAGCTCGAAGGTCGTTGGTGACTTTGCCCAGTTTATGGTACAAAACAAATTGTCCGCGGCTGAGGTGCTTGAAAAAGCTGAAGAGCTATCTTTCCCGAAATCCGTCGTCGAGTTCCTTCAGGGTGCCATTGGTGAGCCTTACGGAGGATTCCCAGAGCCTCTCAGGTAAGTAGCAACTTTAATACAGATAACAATATAAGCGTTGTCTCGCTCTATCCGATTTTCCCTAACTTTTTCGTCTATGCAACAGTCAGATTAATACATCCAAGTTCAATTCATCCTACAGGTCTAAAGTCCTGAAAGCGATGCCGCGCATCGAGGGAAGACCGGGGGCGAGTTTACCCTCGTTGGACTTCGCTGCTCTAAAGACTCAGCTCAAAGAATCTCACCCTCACGTAACCGACAAGGATGTGATGTCAGCAGCTCTGTATCCGCAAGTAACCGAGGATTACCTCAACTTCAAAGAATTGTTTGGTCCGGTGGACAAGTTGGATACGAGAATATTCCTGACTGGGCCGAAAGTTGGGGAAGAATTTGAAGTTACAATAGCGAGGGGTAAGACTCTTGGTATTAAAACTTTGGCGATGGCTGAGGACCTCACGGCAAACGGAGAACGTGAAGTATTCTTCGAGATGAACGGACAACTGAGATCGGTATTCATTAGGGATAAGGAGGCTGTGAAGGTATGTAAAAGCCACTCTCTTACCGTAATTTAATTATTATATACATTGCCGTGCCCTTAACTCGCGGTAAGTCAGAGCTAAGTGAACCTACCTTACTTTCACGATATTCTTCCATGGTGTCTTACCATTATACTCGCTAATTAATACTTTGTCTTTAGAATATTTGTAGAAAACTGCAGTGACGTCACTCTCTGTTTTATAATTTCAGGAACTACACATTCACCCTAAAGCATCGAAGTCAGACAAGAGTCAGGTTGGAGCTCCGATGCCAGGAACCGTGATCGATATAAGGGTGAAGGTTGGAGACACTGTTGAGAAGGGGGCTCCTTTGGTGGTACTTTCAGCTATGAAGATGGAAATGGTTGTGCAAGCACCAAAGGCTGGAAAGATCAAGTCGCTTGACATAAGTCAGGGTATGAAACTAGAAGGGGATGATCTTTTGCTGACTATGGAATAAACGCCGACTGTGAAAGGTCAGACTATCTGTTTAAGAGTCAAGTCAGTTCTTTGCTGTCGCAGCAGAAAAACTACAAATGGACGATTAGACTATATCACATTATTAACATTTCACAACAACTGCAAAGTACTGAATTTCAGTTACCGACATAAGTGAAGAAATGAAAAGAAAAAGAAATGATACAAGTAAACAAAACTTCGAACAATGGACAAAAAAATCGAAACGTCCCAAAAGTACACTTTGAAATACGAAAAACTGCGTTGAGTCCGAACGAAAATTGATATTTTTCTCAAAGTTCCTGTAATCAGGGGCGCAAGCTGCGGATATCAATTACAGTCATCGTGACATCAAGTAATTTTAATAGGTCGTAAACGTAGATCAAACATTTTGGGATTACAAATAATAATAACATACTTAAAGCCAATATATGTATGCATAGTTGGAGGCCTTATATTATAGTTCCGGAGATATTGTGTGACTTAGAATGGATCCAAACACATCGATAAACGAATGCATAATAACGGAGTGATTATCAAAATTCAAATTCAGCATGGTGGCTGAAATGTTTACAAATTTTGAACCTTAAGCACCTTTATAATGTAATAAGCCGATGGAATATAGAGGCAATTGTAATCTCAAATATTTTTAGAACTTTTAATGTTTAGACGAAAAAGAATAAGATTCGTCAAACAAAAATAACGTAATAAAACATCCAGTCGATGATAAAATCACGTATCGTATTAGAATAATAATTACATAGCATTAGTCGTAAAACGGACATGCAACACAGCGAGTTGTCATGTCTCATCAAATATCGCATTACTATATACGGATGGTATGTCAATACAAAAATATTAGAAACACCAGGATTTTGTACCTGAGTCAGTTTTTTTTCTTTCTTTTCTTTTTGGTGTTCAGGATTCCTACATTCTAGCAAACATCGTCACGTGATGTTCATATTTCGTACAATTTTTCTTATCAGATTAGATTTTTTCTATGAAATATATCTGTAAATAAATCCGTTTCACTCACAGTTACTTTTACGCATAATAACTAGGTTGTGGATCGATCGATAATTGCGCTGTCTAACTATCGAATTATTATTATTTTTTGTTTTAACTAGTAATTGGGATTATATGAATGCCTAACTGTTTTTTTTTTTCTTAGAGTCTCGATTTTTGTTCTTATAAAAAATCCAGATGAAATACACACGTCCTTGGGACACTGTAATCGAATTGTACAGCTGTGTACGTCATGTAAGTACACTTTACTTATTTGGTGAGAAACGATATTGTATCCAGCAATACTGTATAACACGTTCAAATTGTCGCCGCAGACTCTAGCAAAGTTCCTATATAAACAGGTGCCCAATTCTTTTGTTATTTTGTTATTGTAAATAATCTTCTGTTTTTTATTGTTGCATTAGGTCTATATCTTTTGAATGAATCAATATTACATCATGTACGTTAATTAT